>NW_015512234.1:1627-9189 GCF_001515645.1 Sinocyclocheilus grahami | reverse complement strand
GCACTCACTCAACCAAGCGTTCTAACCACAACCTCGCACCTCCCCGCCCCCCAAACATTCAAATTTCTGTAGGTGGGAATTATTTGTAATGATATTCCATGAGCCGCTTTGTGATATCACAAAGCCCGGAAAACAAACGCTGTAGTCCAAACGAGCCGTTCGTTGTAGTTCTTGAAAAGGGATTTTTTAAAAACTAAATATCTCCCTTTGGAGTGGACTTTGAGATTTGTAACTTTCTAGATCTTTTTTTTATGCCCAAACACACACACTACAAACTGACTAAAATTAAAAAAGTGAAAAAGCATAATAGGACCCCTTTAAGTGCTTTTCAAGTTCAGGCAAGTAAATTCAAGCATTTTTGAAACCAATTATATAAACTGAAAGACCAAAATGTCAACCCTGTTGTGGACAAATTAACAGTTTAAAAGACTTATGGTTTTAATGTTTGTGCACTGTGTACAGTATGAAATTATCGTTAAAATGCTTAACAAGGTGGACAGAATTACTTTTGTTAGAACTGGGTTTTAAAATAATATGTAAAAAAACTTCTTATGAAGTTTAAATACACTACTTCTACTTTAACCACTGCTCTGTTCATTTCACCTTCCATTCTGTTAAAGGTAGGGTAGGTGATTTCAGAGAGGCTAGCAATAGTAAGCTAGCTTTGAAAGCATAAGATCCCACCCTTCCTGCAAATCACTCTCCAAAGCCACGCCTCCTCCAAAACACATGACCGTGCTCAGACAGACCAGAGGCTAACCAGTGACACGATGAGAGACGCGTCAATGCTGTCAGATTACCTCATGTCTCATTCACCGGTGAGAAAACCTTACAGTACAAAGTGCATAATATTACAGTAATAACGCCTTCCATTCTCGCTCGGTCTACGATAGCGTAATGAACGCGCTGATGACGTATCATGTCTGCGCAGAGATATGCAAATACATATGTTGACAGGTAGGACAGCCTATCGTAGTCCTCGGACCGAGGAATATGATTGGACAAACATTTTATGATTCTACACCTTCTACAGATGCTATAAATACATATAGACCACTTAACTTAGCGATTGCTATCGGGATGTGAAGAGACTTTCAACCAGCATAACGAAATGTTTTTGAACCAAATCACCTACCCTGCCTTTAAGTCTTTTGATTATACACCTTTTTCTTAATGAGTGTACTGTGTTTTAGATTAAGGGAGGCACTTCCGGTTTGGAGTATTTCCACTCAAAAAGACTGAAACAAAGCATTTCAAATTACAAGACTGCACTACGAATAATCCTGATCAGTTTGATTGAATGAGCTGTAAATTTGTGTTCTGCTCTCCAGATTTAATTTATAATTTTTTCACCTGGATCCTTGAGACTGCTTTCATTTCCTTCTATAATTATTTTCATCCAAATTTTGCAGACCAGAAGCCAGGGGTGGTGCTGGTGGCAAAAAGTTTTGATTCGTCAATATGAAGATATTAAGTGAAATAAATGTCACACATTTTTCATGAATTGACCTGTATTTTCTGAATGCAATGTTCAAACCTAAAGGCTCGCTGCAGAAATGTTCAGTTACTGGATAGTGTGAAATTATCTGTAAAATATGTCATATTTTATTGGTAACATTTATTTTGTGTACCAACAAGAATTTTATAGAAAATTCTGCTCAACGTTTGTGAACGTAGATTACTTACTGGTTCAAAGTGTTAGTTAAGAAACAGTAGCTATGTTTCCATCCAAAGATTCAAACTTATGCGCAAAACTGGAATATCGCATAAAACGTTTGCGAATAAAGCACCGTTTCCATCCAACGCGTCAAAGAGAACAAAATTGTCACTTCCTGATAAACTGGCACTAAATATCACTAAGAAAACTAGGAAAAGCCACTGAATATAATAATTTTCATATATGATAAATTACTTACGCCTCAGACAAAACACAATAAATGCAGTCATTGCTTTCGGAGGTTTTGCATTTTAAGCGGATGCTGCTGTTTGGGAACGCAGTCGTGTAAGACAATTATACAGAAATACTTTGACGACAGACCATAACAACATATAGATGCTGTGAATGAGATAAGTCCACTGCTAGTCAAGTCATCCCGTCTCATAGCGCAAAGTCACATGACTTTTTCAATGCGCATGGAGGAATTTATTCGGTAAATGTGTTTCCATCGTAGTTTGTGTTTCCAAACGTTTTTATGGGTATTTTTAGAATTTATGCGCATCTTGGCATTTCCATCCAGCGTTTTCTTTATGCGATATTCCAAAATGCGCATAAAAATAGGTGGATGGGAACATAGCTAGTATGTTTGCTGAAATCATGTTACCTGGTCAGTTAGATTCAAAACCAATGATTCAGAAAGGATTCAAAGCTTCGTGAAGAAGTGTTGCGAACTCATCTGTTACTAAACACCACAAATGAAATGATCACATGTCTTGGCGTTCTGGTCACGGTGTGAGACGCAGAGGCCAGAAAGAACATCAGCAGTGTGGTCTGACCGTCTTACATGATCCTAAGTGTTTCCCGTTTGTCTTCAGCAGCTGAAGTTAAACACTGAAAGTGTTGAACGAGGAATCCAGCCCAGTGGACCGTCTGTCAACAGCTCGAGCTGTCTTGAGAAAACCACCGACAACTTAAACAAACGGAGACAGTGGAGCAAGCAAAGAAACGCATCAGACGACACTCAGCTTCCCAAAAGACAGGAGACCCCCACACACATGGGGAAGAGCACGGCTGAGGACCTCAGGAGGGTGAGCGTTTGCCCTCCTGAGCTCTCGTCGGAGGCAGAGAAGACGTACGCTGGAGCGAAGTTCAGCGAGCCACCCTCGCCCAGCGTCCTCCCCAAACCGCCAAGCCACTGGGTGGGAGAAGGTGCTCTTCACCATCCAGCCGTACAGCAGCACTGCAGTAAAGAGCAGATGTCTGTGCACCTCAAAACCCTGCTGAAGGTCCGAGCAGAACCCTGAGCTCATAATGGGACACTTCAGAAAATAATACGGACTGGTAACATCCCGTTCAAGAACTATTGAACTTTGCAGTTGTTTAGGAAAGCTAATGTGAGTTAAAGGAATAGTTCAGCCCAAAATGAAATTATTTACTAGGGCTGGGAAAAATAAATCGATGCATCGCGAATCGAGAAATTATTCCGCATCAATTCTGAAATTTTCAGAATGCATCACGATTCTTTCTCGTGTCGATTCTGAGCTTAGTTTTGAACAGCAGATGGCGCTGCATGCTTTAGAAACAGCCGTACTCTGCTTGTTTCCAAATCCTTGCGCACACTTGAACCTAAAATAATCATTCATAAAATTCGAAAATGTTGAAGCGAATTACAAGGGTGTTCACGGTGGGCTGTTTACATTAATCTTGTGTCATGAAAGCATTCTGAGCCGAGGTGAAATTACAGACTCAGCCGAACGCACAAGTGCTCTTCAACGCTCTTCTTCATGAGCATTTGAGTGTGCGGATAAAAACTAGATTATAGGGCTGCACGATTAATCGAATGTGATTGTCATGCGCATCTTGTCAGTAAAGCCGGTTCTGTGATTAGTAGTAAATCTCCATCTCGTGCTTTCAGATGGAGCAGCATTTACTACACAGAGCCGTAGATCTCTGAGAAGCTAAGCAAAAAATCGCAGATGATATAATCACGCAAATATGAAATCGAAAAAAATTGTTTGTGATAATGACAGCTGTTTGCGTAGCTTCTCAGTGAACTATGGCTCTGTGAAGTAAATGCTGCTCCGTCTGAAAGCACGTGAAAATACCACATTTAATAACATGTTTTTACTCCCAACTCACTTCATAACATCAGTCGAGTGTTTGAAATAAATCCTTCTGTGAGATGATGTGGCTTCTTACACAGAATAAGGCACGCAGCATATTTCATAGTATTCTAAGCAGTGATAAAGGCTATGTCGATTAGCATTGCAATATTATATACTTTATTACAATGAAAATTATAATAATTATAATAAGAACGCAGATAAATCATATTTTGTCGTAGTCGTGTGTTTATTAGTCACGTTGAATCAATGAAAGCAGTTAACTCTTCTGTTTATTCAGTTGCTGCTGTAGGGATTTCCTGGGTTTCTTCTGCGGGGCGTATTTGGAGTTTCTCTGGCCTTCAGATGGAGATTTACTACTAATCACAGAACTGTGCTTCACTGACAAAATGCGCATGACAATCGCAGCTTTTGCCTAATCGCTATTGCGATTTATCGTGTAGCCCTACTAGATTAGAGCGCCATCTGCTATTAAAATCTAAGCTCAGAATCGATTCCAGAGAGAATCGCGATGCATTCGGAAGATCTCAGAATCCATCCACGAATCAATTCTGCATCGATTTATCGTCCCAGCCCTATTATTTACTGAGCCAGCTTCATGTCCTGCCAAAAGATGATGTTCTGATGAATGTTAATAACCAAACAGTTTTGGTTACCATTGACTTGCACTGTATGGACAAAAAAAAAACATTTCTTGAAATGTTCCACAGAAGAAAGAGAGTCATACAGGGTTGAAACAGTGATGACTGAATTTACATTTTTGGGTGAACTATCCCTTTAAATATGACATGTAGAAGTGAAAACAGGTTTAAAAGACATTTAATATGTGTATATTAAATGTCTTTTAATATACACATATTAAATGTCTTTTAAACGTGTTTTCACTTCTACATGTCATATTTAAAGGCATTTAATATGTGTATATTTTTTCATGTTAATTTACCTGAAAGAGTAAAATTAGTTTTGTTACTGAAGCTTATAATTGGTATCGCGATGTATTTACATTCATGTAACACCAGTATGTGTAACGTTTTGCACAAGAATGAAAAGTGTGTGAGATATTTAAGAAAGTGTAGGGCTCAAGAGATTCTCAAGAGGTGCGGGATTTCAACACATAGACAATCGCCATGAAGAACTGGACCGCTAAGGACAAGAAAGTGGTTTGTTTTTGTTTTACCTTATATTGAAGCACTGTGGACCGTAAGCAACTGCTTATTTCAATTGAACAATTTCAGTTGCACAATTTGTTTTTAATTGTCTGAAGAATGTACAATTTTTGTACGGAGCCCGACGCATGACATATGGTAAAAATATCAATTGTTGCCACGAATTAAGAATTTGTTTCCCCGTAAATCCTGGTCACTTTTACTAATTTGTTCCCTCAAAAGAAGAGAACAAATTAGTGGAACTTAGTCATGATTTACTGAAATGAGGAACAAATTAATAAAATAACGGAACAGATTCTTTATTTCTTTAAAACTAATTTTCTCACTGCCTTTCAACATAATTTTTTATCATCTGCATCATTTCAAAAAGAAAACACAAGTGGATACAGTAATCATTTTTATCTTTTTATTTTATTTTCTGAGCACTCAAAACAAATGATATTAATGTCTCACTTCACATACTCCGCACTATTCTAAGCCATTTTGAGGCTCCATACAATAAAACGCATGTTCTTAAACATATGGAGATCCTTTTAGTGAAATTCTTGAATCCTTGTATCCTTATACTGTACATGATAATTTTTCATAATTTTTCAAATCATTTTATGGATCTCTGTATCCTTATACAATACCACTGGCTCTCAGTACATTACTGCAGGCTTATGGAGTATAGCTGATGTTTGATTTTACTTATGAAATTACACTGAAAAATCAGCCTCCTAATCATTAAAGTCAGCATGAAACAAAGTTACATCATTTATAATAAACGCTGCAATATTTAATAAAAAATAAGGACTGCTAACTTTGATTTTGACTGTAAATCATGCAAGCAGTTCAGAAAATAATTCAATTTAAATTTGAAATCAATATAGAATAGTTACGAAAGATTTCAAATGACTTAGTCCAGAATTATGCTCAGTTTCAAAACATCTTACATTCTTTACCTTAGTGTCCTCCTTTCCCACCTAAAGCCTGATCTTCAAGCAAATGGAGATGAATGCAAAATTTCTGAATAACATCCACAAATCTGACTTGTGATGCATCCTAGATTCATAAATCACCCCATGGTCATTAATTTAGGCCAGAAGAAAACTGGTCCCCGACTGAGCCAGGTTTCTCTGTTTCTGTCACCTAGTGGAGTCTGGGTTCCTTGTCACTTTCACCTTTGGCTTGCTTAGTTGGGGTTTAAAAGACACAATATTCAATAATCTGAATGTTCATTTATTAATAATACTTTGACTGCACTGACTGTTATCGGATGAGGACACTGAAGTGAATCGAGCTGAATAAAGGCACTATTATCTTCTCTAGAGCTGCTTTTTAGCTGAATCCAATTTGTTTCATAATTGACCAATCAACACTGTTATTGAACTGATCTGAATCAACATTGAACTGACTCGAGCTGAATAACGACACCTGACTTCTGTAAAGCTGCTTTACAGAATTTGTCTCATATTTGATGACGTTTGCATTGATTGTTTTTTTTCTTTTCTGTTTATTACTATGAGGCTGCTTTGAACATCTGTTGCATGAAGCTTTATAAATAAAGGGGGGTTGACTTGACGTGTTTAAGCTTTAAAACAAGAGAATACGCTGTTTCATGTGAGCAGGGCAGGCAAAACTTTATTTCCCAAAAACACTGTATTTTACACTACTCAGGAGATACAAGAAAAGCATCAACCAAAAGTTCATATAATCTACAATAATGTGTTGTATTGATGTCTTGATCTATAATGCATAAATACATTCATAAAAATAAATCATCTCAAACGTTATTTGAAGAACATAAGAAATGCTTTCTGTAAAATAGAAACTTTTTTCTTTTTTTATAAGCATAAAAATTATTTTCCACCGTAACTTTTAAATGTATTGATTTATAATGCACTTAATGTTAGCACATCATCAATATAGCTTTTAATGTCTTAGTGGAAAAAATCTGAAAAGTACTTTCTATTAGTAAAAATTCACTTCTTGCCTTCTTTGTTTTAGCACAAGTAAATTATTTCTGAAAATTCATTCTAAATGTCTTCTCTAAAGACATGTTTACTTTGGACATTTTTATTTACTCTGTGATTTGAAACTTTATGAAATTATATATTTCCTGAAAACATTGAATTAAACATGACATATTTTAAAATAGACAGACGTTTCACTTTTTAAATCATATTTTTGCCTTTACTAGTTCATTTCAGTGGTTCTGATGTCTTAAAAATTAAAAGTACAAATATTCCATGTAGTCCATAAAATAATATTCTCTCAGTAACATGTAAATAATATGCACAGTAATAAAAAAAGCAGTTTATTACTAGTTTATTACTATTGAGTTTATTCAGCTATTTTGACACATGATCAGATCATGACACACAATGCCAATATGCTGCATCGACAGAAATAAATCAAACATACTGTATTTTATGCTTAAACATGCTGAAGATCTCATGTTAGTGTACGAAACTATATGAATGAATAAATAAACTTCAAATTTGTTCCGCATTAATATTACAGATTTAGTCCATTATATGAGAGCAACTGGATTTGCTATATTTTCAAGGGTCCTAAGAGATTAAAATTGATTTTTTGAGTTTCTTTTCTTTCTTTTTCAATTTTTCAGGATGC
>NW_015512234.1:0-418 GCF_001515645.1 Sinocyclocheilus grahami | reverse complement strand
CACCGATTCCACATCGCTGCCTGTTTAGCCCCGCCCACCGATTCTGCATCACTGTTTAGTCCCGCCCACCGATTCTGCATCACTGCCTGTTTAGCCCCACCCACCGATTCTACATCACTGCTTGTTTAGCCCCACCCACAAATTCCACATCGCTGCCTGTTTAGCCCCACCCACCGATTCTACATCACTGTGAATTGAGATGGGTTTCTCTGCTAAAATGCTGTATTAACCACAGAAGAAGAAATCATAATAAATGATAACTAAACTGTTATAGCTTACCCTGTTGCTTTGCATCCTCTCTTTGCGCTCTTGCAGAGTGGACAGGTAATTGACAGCGGCGTACTCGATCACAGACAGGAAGACAAAGACAAAGCTGACCCACAGGTAAATGTCCACAGCTTTGATGTAGGAGACTCTG
>NW_015512233.1:4591-5511 GCF_001515645.1 Sinocyclocheilus grahami | reverse complement strand
TCCACACCGCGGCGGACCTCACGCCACGGGCGACGAAGGTTACGGTGCGGTCTCTGGGTCCTGTGATGTCCACTATGGTGGTCCGGGAGCGCCATTCTGGCTTTGACTGGTTGACATGCGCGAGACGGACAAGACACGATCCTTGAACGCCCCCGTGTCCCAGGCCGGCCTGTCGGCGACACCGGCGTGCAGCTGCTGCCGTCGCCGAGGGCGGCCTCCCTGCCGCCGAAAAAACAAGAGCAGAGCTCCTGCGGCCTCCAGCAAAGCTGTGCCGTGGAGCCGGTCGCAGGGCAGCCGCCCCGCCCATCCAGGCCCCCGCCAAACCTGGTGGCAAGCGAGAGAGCAAGAGGCCCGGAGACGGGCAACCCAGAGGTGGAGGGACGTGCTCTTCAGGAGATGGTAAGCACACCACTCCCTCCCCCGGAGGAGGGCCGGGCAGAGATACTTTTTCCACCATTGACCTCTCGGTCGGTGGTACCCAAATTCTCAACAAAGAGCAATTCCTCTATTTCTGGGTCCCCAGAGGGGACAGGGGGTTGTGGACGACCTAGTGCGTATCACACTCACCCTCCTCTCTCGCCAGTGAGCAGCAGTGGGCGGATCGGGAGGACGAACCAACGGACTACCCACGCACCCTCTGCTCGAACGCAGGTCAGTGCTACACACACCAGACCCCGCCTCGGACCGGCTACGAGACGCCTGGGCCGGGTCCCTGCATTTTTCCGCGCTGCCCCACTGCGGGTACGCCTGTAGTTCCCTTGATGCCACTAGCGCAGTGTCTGGGAGCCTGGTGAGCTACCCAGCCCGTCTCGATGGCTCCTTCGAACTGTCAGGCTCGGCTATGCAATTCAGTCGCCCGGCATCCCTCCCCCAAGTCAGTGGCACCCGCTTCACAACAGTGAAGGCGGCCGATGGTCCTG
>NW_015512233.1:0-359 GCF_001515645.1 Sinocyclocheilus grahami | reverse complement strand
CTTACAATGATCTTGAATCGGTACAAAAGAGATGCTGAATCAGCTAGGCAGCCATACTCAAAGTTGTCAGGGTTGTATTTTGGGATGTATCCATCTGCCCCTGTGCACATGAACACCTTCTCAATGTTACAGATGAACGAGTCTCCAAGATTCTGAACAGGATCCACCATTACACGGCCATAGATGACATCTCCTAAAGAATGCAACAACCATAAATAAGGAGAGGTGTCATACTGCAAATACTACAAATCTTTTTTTAAGCCACAGGGGTAAAATACATAAGAATGAAGTGCTGTTTGTAGCATTTTACCCTCTGAGAAAGCTGTATCACTCTCCTGACCAAAGCCCATGGAGCCGTC
>NW_015512232.1:8688-9192 GCF_001515645.1 Sinocyclocheilus grahami | reverse complement strand
TTTTTTTTTTTTATATATATCCCTCCAGGAACAGAGCCAGGTGTTCGGACAGTGGAGATCACACGGGTAAGCCCATTTACCTCTGAACAGCTCAGTATAGGTTTAGCTATGGTGCTCAATAGTTTCATTTTTACTGCACCCTTGTCTCACTCTCTCAGGGTCCCACCGATGCTTTGGGTGTCAGTATAGCGGGCGGTAAGGGTAGTCCTCTGGGCGACATCCCCATCTTCATCGCCATGATCCAGGCTAACGGTGTGGCTGCCAGGACACATCGCCTCAAAGTACAGCATCCTTGCCTTTCCCGTTCCTTTCTGTTGCTCATTTTCCACTTTCGTCCTGTGTAATCAGTCCGAGAGTTATTGATTAAGCATCATACAGTAGTTTGGGTGTGAAGGGCACTGCTGGGGATTGGGTTTGTATCAGTGTGAATGAATTTCAAGTCATTTTTTTCCTTTAATGTACCTCTCTTAGGTAGGTGACAGGATTGTGAGCATCAACTCTCAG
>NW_015512232.1:0-457 GCF_001515645.1 Sinocyclocheilus grahami | reverse complement strand
TGCCATAGCCAGTCAGGTGGAGAGTCTGTCCAGTAGCTCCACCCCCAGCACCAATCCAGAGGTCCGGCCGGTGGAACCAGAGTGAGTGACATCACCATGGCAACAAGACTCCCACTTCCTGTTTGACCTTAAACATTCCGTGACAGAATTCTCCGTTTATTATATATCTGATTTTATTATCTGTGTGTGTGTCATATGGACAGGACGCCCAAGCCAAAGACCATCACTCTGGAGAAGGGCTCAGAGGGGCTGGGCTTCAGCATCGTGGGTGGCTTTGGGAGTCCACATGGAGATCTTCCCATCTACGTCAAAACAGTCTTCAGCAAGGTAATTCCTGCAGGATCATTTGCAGATTAAATGAAACTAAACACATTTGGACACCTGACATCGGCCATGAAATTAGACATTAACCTAAACGCTCTGATAAACGGAGACGTGTTACTCGTGGACAACACAG
>NW_015512231.1:8759-9193 GCF_001515645.1 Sinocyclocheilus grahami | reverse complement strand
GTCAAATTCCAGCATTGCTAGGTGTGAAGTCTTTAATGACTGTGTAATTCCTAACTCGTCAAATCCTCCATATGAAAGCAATATGTCTCGGCCCTGAAGTTATGACAAATCAATATTATGCTTTGCTGGTTTCTGTGGTATTGTGCTTGCAGTTTTAGGTACTTTCCTGAGCTGTGTCTAGGACACGAGGTACCACATTTAGAGGTGTTATTTGAAAACATAGATGTCCGAGGCTTTGTGTGCTGTATTCTAACTGCCAAAAGTTATGAACAACAAACCTAATATCTAATATAAAAAAAGCCCTGATTGTGCCTAGAATGTTTACATACTGCTGTAGGCTCTCTTGGTTGTGTTTCATATGGAAGCCTCTTTGGGCTTCTGAGTAAAATAATAATTGGGAAATTATTGGGACTTTATTTCTCATTATTGGGACT
>NW_015512231.1:6610-7367 GCF_001515645.1 Sinocyclocheilus grahami | reverse complement strand
AATCACTTTAGCAATCTTAGCATATAATATTAGGTGTTTTATGAATGATATTTAATAAGGAAATATGCAAATAAAATATTTTATTACTATGATCCACTATGGCTATAGAAACCAAACACAACATTTATAATGACATAATTCACAAGCACACTGTACCATAAATACAAGTGCCAGAAATGCAAGTATTGTTAGAAGATAATTTGTCAGTTCCCAGGTGAGGTAAATAAATAAAAACTGTCATGTGGTAATCTGGACATTTTCTCCGTTTATTCATTTCATAAATAGGATGTTCCTTGTAAACAATAGAAAGGATGCAGCCTCACCCGTTTTCACTTTAAATATATCGCTGACACTCCACTAGCATATGGTCAGTGGCCAAAATCGTCATATTATCTTAGCAAATCACAGGAAACTGAAGGCATATCACAAACAAAACAATGGCTCTTACACAAAGCATCTAATAGTTTACTTTTCAATGATGTGATTAGATGTGGGAAGAGGGAAAAAAAAGACATTAATTATTTTCTTTCAAATTAATCAGAATATTTCAGTGAAGGTAAAGCAGAATGGACAGTCTTTCACTGAGTGTCTGATGTATTACACACACAGATAAATGACTAGAGCTAAATAGTCAGTTCCACAGCGTTTTTATCAGTCTGCCTGGAAACAAGGTAATTTTTAGAAGGTATCAGTTAACTGTAATACTGAGCTCAAACTAAGAAAGTTTTAAAAAGTTTGCAAGGTTACAGGCAACAAA
>NW_015512231.1:2250-3082 GCF_001515645.1 Sinocyclocheilus grahami | reverse complement strand
GTGTGACACTGAACCAGATGCATTTTTCCATGCAAGTTCCCATGTCAATTTTCTCTGTGGTGCATATCTGTATCAGACAGATAGTCGTATAGACAATACTAGACTAAATATAACACAATCAAACAGTGAATAAACAGGAAATAAACACATACAAATTCTCATCTGGATTCACATGTCAGCAGCTCAGTGAAAAAAAGAAACGAGCAAATACAATAGGCATTGTCTTTAAAGGTGAATCTTGTTAAAATGGTCTTTCTCCACTCGTGATTTTCAATGCGCTGACGCCTGCCAGGAAAGCAGCTTTTTTCCTGTTCTGTCTTAGTGTTTTTTTCCGACTTCCTTTTTGAAGCAGCTGAGAGGGAGAAATGTTTCTGGCGTGTCTTAAGTGAACGTGATTTACCGCTGAACTTCAATAGAAAAAAACAACAACTAATAATAAACAGCAGTCAGCTAGTTGAACTTTCACTCCATTAGTCCCATATGCTTTCCTTTGTCATTTTAGGTTAGTTTTAATGAAATGTACAATGTCTGGTGCAGTAATGTTTAGCTGAGGTACACTTCCATTCAAAAGTTTGGTATCAGCAAGATTTTAATGTTTCTTAAAGAAGTATCTTTTGCTCATCAAGGCTGAATTTATTTGATCGAAAATAGAGAAAAAAAACAGTAATATTGCGAAATATTATTACAATTTAAAACAACATTTAGCTATATTATCAGCATATGAAGGAGATTCGTCTCTCATCGTCTAATGCAGAGTCCACACTGCACAATTTTAGCCAGATTTTTCAGTCGCTGACAAATGCCCGAAATCGGAGGCAAATCGGTGCTCGTT
>NW_015512231.1:0-788 GCF_001515645.1 Sinocyclocheilus grahami | reverse complement strand
CATCCAGAGCCTCGTCACATCTCAGCTGTTCGTCCAGAGTCACGTGACGTCACAGCTGATCTTCTAGAGTCTCTCCACGTATCCGCTGTTCATCCAGTGTCTTGTCACATCTCAGCAGTTCGTCCAGAGTCACGTCACGTCACAGCTTACCTCCCAGAATCTCGTCACATATCAGCTGTTCGTCCAGAGTCACGTCACGTCTCAGCTGTTTGTCCAGAGTCACGTCTCAGTTATTCATCCAGAGTCATGTCGCATCACAGCTGATCATCCAGAGTCATGTCAGGTCCTGTCTGTTACACCCAGATTATCAAGGTCAGCCCTTCGGTATCCCAGTCTGGTATCCAGTGTGAGGGATGCACCGCTGATGTCTGCATGCGCAGCTGGTATCCCCAAACCTCTAGCCCTCCTGTTCCTAAACGGATTCCCCTGTCTGAAGCACTTCCCATGATGGGGATCACTTTTTGGTGTGTTTGGGCTGCATACACTACCACAGAATATCCAGAGATGGCGGTGCTCGCTCCAGGTCCTCCAGAGGTGGCGACTGAGGCTGCAGAACTCTACGAGACGGCGGCGCTCGCTTTGGCTCCTGGTATGGTGGTGGCGCCCAGCAATACACTTTCAGTCTGTCCTGTCACGGTCAAAGGGACCGTTGCTGAACTCTGTACCTGTCCTGTTAAGGAGAATGTTAATGATCTCTCCCCGTTTCCTGCTGGTATTGCTGTAGAACATCCAGAGGTGGCGATATCCGCTGCAGAACCTCCAGAGGTGTCAGTAGTATCCACTTGTGA
>NW_015512230.1:7806-9208 GCF_001515645.1 Sinocyclocheilus grahami | reverse complement strand
ACCTCAGACTTTTGAATGGTAGTTTCTGGAAAAGTATTAAGCAGCAAATACTGTTTTCAACTGAGAACAATAAGAAAAGTTTCTGGAGCATCAAATTAGCATTTTCCTTTAACCTGTAATAATATTTTACAATATTACTGTTTTTAATGTATTTTTTAACAAATTAGTGAGCATAAGAAACTTCTTTTTAAAAAAAACGCATACTTTTTATAACTTTTGACTGTTGGCCAAAAAAATCAATTACATATATGGAATAGAGTATTTTCACATTTCAAAAAGATATCCAGTTCTAACAGGCCATAGTCAATTTTTACCCCTAGTGTTTTTCATTTCCCCTTGTGGAAGGCATTTTTTACACGTCAAAATTACATTTTAACAAGTTGAATTCACACATTCCTCTTTCCACCATGAAGTGTAATTCACAAACTAATGAAAAAGTATTATCTAATGAATAATGACAAGTTCAAAAACGGTCACAGATTGTTTGTATATTGGTTTGGGGGTTGTAATCATCACAGTACTGAAGTGGGTCTGTGTGAGATCTCTCAGCTCCTTCCGTCCACAAGATAAACATCTCCACAGCGCCGTGTCCATTTACAAGACTCTCTAGGGTGACTGTGGGATGCCACAGAATAGAACGCACACCTACACACACACACACAGAGCGAGGACAATCAGACGCGTGGCTAGATGGAGTCGAGGTTGCATTCTCCTCGGGGACCTTGTTTCTTAGGAAAGATGGTTTATTTTGTCATCTTTCCACTCTCTTTTTCTTTTCTTTCTGCTGTCTTTTTGAGCAGAGGGGCCCTTAAATGTATTAAAGCCCATCAAAGAATCTCTCAGACAAAATAAGAAAAACACAGTCGCAAAAGGACACACGAGCCTTTGGCTTTGAAGAAGAGAGCAGGGACGCGGTCGATGCTGACCAAATTTGATCCCAGTAGTTACCCACAATCCTCGGCTTAGGAAGAGGGGTTTATGGGTTGGCAGAGTTGGAGAGTTGTGGCATCTGCCAATGTAGATACAGAGCAATGCTGACAGGAGACACGTGTCAGGGAATATATGCACTGTTGCAGGCTGTCCTCAGTGCTCAGGTTTTCCCTTTGAGATTATGTGACCCTGGAGCACAAAACCAGTCTTAAGTTGCTTGGGTATATTTGTAGCAATAGCCAAAAATACATTGTATGGGTCAAAATTATTGATTTTTCTTTTATGCCAAAAATCAGTAGGCATATTAAGTAAAGATCATGTTCCATGAAGATATTTTGTAAATTTCCTACTGTATATATATTAAAACTTAATATTTGATTAGAAATATGCATTGCTAAGAACTTCATTCGGACAACTTTAAAAGCGCTTTTCTCAATATTTTGATTTTTTTTGCACTCTCAGATTCCAGATT
>NW_015512230.1:4214-4638 GCF_001515645.1 Sinocyclocheilus grahami | reverse complement strand
CGATTATAAATGAGAGTGACTCCTGGTTAACATGTATTAAAAGTGTTTAATCGTGTTTAGTCACTATTTAGTGTGGTATTTTTTGACAATATTCACTCATCATGACAGTAAAATAGGGCATTCTAAGTCAATATCCTGCAGTATTTCCTCTCTCAATCAGTAGAAAATATGGTTAACACCCGGTCATGCATGAAAAAAAAAATACCGTCATGTACTGTGAAACCGGTATAATTTTGAAAAATACCGTGATATAAATTTTTGGTCATACCGCCCAGCACTACTGCATAGCAATGTCCTAAAAACATTCAGGCAATGCTAACTACACAGCAACACCCTGACAACCACCCACAACATTTTAAAAGCTGCACTACAATGCACAAACAATTACACACACACACACACACACACATATATATATATATAT
>NW_015512230.1:1778-4204 GCF_001515645.1 Sinocyclocheilus grahami | reverse complement strand
TATATATATATATATATATATATATATATATATATATACTATAAACCATTTAGCAAAGACCTTAGAACAGGCTCAAAACTGCCTAGCAACACCCTGGCAACTATCCACCACACTCTAGGAACCACATAGCAAAGCTTTAAAATTATTCAGAGCCCATTATCCACTGCCCTAGCAATGCCCTGGCAACCACCCACAACACCACATTAGCAAAGATATGACACCTACAACAAACTGCACAACTGCATAGCAACGCCCTGGCAACCACCCACAACACACTAGGAACCACTTAGCAATGCACTAAAAAACAACCAACCAAAAAAAACACACAAAAAAAAACTGCAAACCAATCACATAATTTTAGAAATGTCATAGCAATGTGCTAAAAACTATTCAGGACACATTGACAACTGCATAGCAATGCCCTGGCAACCACCCACAACACCACATTAGCAAAGATGTGACACCTTGAACAGACTGCACAACTGCATAGCAACGCCCTGGCAACCATCCACAACAGACATAGCAATGCACTAAAAAAAAACACACACACCCTGGAAATCAATCACTACATTTTAGAAAACAGGACACATTAACAACTGAATAACAACGCCCTGGCAACCACCCACAACACAGCATTAGCAAAGACTAATCAAAACTCCATAGCAACACCCTAGAAACCACTCACTTGGGGAACAGGTTAGCAACCTGCTAAAAATATTCTGAACACATTAACAACTGCATAGCAACCACCCACAACACTCTAAGATCTGCATTCAAATATTCAGAACACATCTGTATCTGCATAGCAACACCCTGGCAACCACCATAACACTTTAGGAACAGTATAACATTCTGAACACATTAGCAACTGCACAGCAACAACCTGGCAGCAGCTCACAAAATATAGGGAAGCACATAGCAATGTACTAAAAAACACTGAAAATACAAACATCTAGTTCTAAATATTTTATATTTATTAAAATATGTATTTATGTTGGAAATATGTGTATGTATGCATAAAAGTGTCTGTGGCAGCACATCAAAATCTTTTATTTCAAAAGAGCAAAATACCTATTATGTCCTCTTACATCATCATCACAATGCTGCATTATTCTCTTTGTAATGCACTACTAGCTTCGCCTAAGTTTCTCTGCTCTAAACACAAGCCCTCTCGGACTGCAGCACCATGACGCCATCTTGAATATTATGGGTTATCAATTTTCATCCACGAGTAACGTCTCAGATTAATGACCTCACTATCCTGCTGTCCCTCTCTGATTACCTCACCACAGCCACCCATAACAGAGCCATTTGGACGTGCGGGAATTGGAGCCCTGGCCCATCATGCCTTCAATAATGATGAAACCAAACAATAGTATGAGATATAAAATGAGAGATGGGGGAGAATATGAGAAACTGGAAGCCTCACGAGGGGCCGGTGATGTAATTCAAGCCGCAGATTCGCTTAAACACTCGCAAAATAAAAGATTAACTAAACACGCTGAGCTTGTTTAGTGAAGAGCTTAATTACCGTTATGTTTCAGTTCTGGATGACTCTGCAGCTGTTTGAACTCATTTCGATGACGAAAAAAGGGAAAGGCCTCCCATTTGAAAGACATAAAACAGCATTCGCGATGCATTTAACCTTGGTAATGTGACATATTGAAACAAAAATATTCGACTGGAAATAATTGGGGATAGACTTGAGTTTAGCCATCGGGATTTGCTTGGATCCTAAAAAGCAGGATGTGAATTTACATGAGTTATTTCAGAGGTAGATAAAATCAATGCATTCTCTTCAGAAAATGTCAAACTCTTTGCTATAACCTTGCAGGGCAGTGAAGCGATTTCAAACCTTCTTAGATGGACGCAGATGTTCCAGCCGGCCTCATTCCTCCAGTTATCCGCATATCTTCACAGAGCAGGAGTTCACTTGGGCCGTTCAAGGACTGATGTGACGTGTTGGCAGCAATCATGGTGTGGGATTTACCACCATCAGAATTGGTTGTATCAAGTGGAAGCAATCAGAATCCACGCCACTCAAGGCCTAACGGAGGTTCTTTTCTTTTTTTCCCCCACAAGGGTCCGGCTTTGATAAAGGATGGCCAGAGTTTAGACTAAACCACTGAAGTCAGATTATTTACACAGAAATTCTGGCTTTTAATTGATTCAGAATTGATCTGATATGCCCAAATTACTCTAATAAAAAAAACAATATTATATCATTGCGATGAGTACATAATAGACATACTAAAAAGGGGCTTTAGAAGACAATATATTGATTGTTTTATTTCCATATCGCTGAACATAAGCTTATAACTGAACTTCATTCCACAGCAATCCATTTAATTGAGTTTGTCAATCTGTCTGGAAAAGATTTAGAGTCTTCTCACACAAAACATGTTCTTGCCTTCAGATGACAGATG
>NW_015512230.1:585-1086 GCF_001515645.1 Sinocyclocheilus grahami | reverse complement strand
ATTTCCTCATCATTCTAAACCACTATAAACTCAAAGGCTGAAAAGTATGTTAAAGACACAATTGCTTTCAATCTCCTCCAGACCTTTCTGAATGGAAGTGCACATTTTGATTCCTGCGCGACTATTACAAACAACTGCTGCTCCCCATGTCTCACTATCTTGGATATTACAAACATGCGGCAAACAAGATATGCTGGCATCAGTAAAACACACTTAAACTTCACCATTTCGCATTGTTAACGAAAGTTTTAAAAAATGTGTGTCTGTGTATCTTCAGATTGGATCTCCAAGTAAATTCCACCGTGAGAACAGAGAGTGTTTCACGCTCCCCAATTTCCCTCCTGCTGAGCATGCGGCTTTGAGGAGAGAATTGAGGAGTCATAGTTGCTAAAGCCCGTCTTCGTCAAAATTCACGTTTTGATCTTCAGTGTTATTGGCTGGTGTGTCATGCAATGACGACTACACTCTTAAAAATAAAGGTGCTTCACGATGCCATAGAAG
>NW_015512230.1:0-337 GCF_001515645.1 Sinocyclocheilus grahami | reverse complement strand
TGACTGAATGGTTCTTTGTGGAACCAAAAATGGTTCTTCTATGGGTTAGGCTTGAAGAACCTTTTGAAGCACCTTTATTTTTAAGAATGTACTGACGTAATTCTGCAACAATCACATATTCAGGGGCTCTAAAATGTATAAAATCACACTTAAAATATATGAATGTCACTGCATTCTACATCTGTGGGATTGACTTTGAGTAGCCTATATCGAGTAGTCATTCATGAATGTCTCTAAAACCCATGCTGAGAGAACTATTAGGTCTGAAATAGCACTCAGTAGGATAATAATTGCTAATAATGTTGTCTGTCCTAGTTCCAGAAGTTTACCTGAATGA
>NW_015512229.1:8724-9199 GCF_001515645.1 Sinocyclocheilus grahami | reverse complement strand
AATCGGTTCATAGGAGTCATTCATTCGGGAATCTCACTACACTGGTCGCACTGTATGTTTATAATTCACTAAAAAGAACCTGTTTGTAAGAGTAATCCATTTGGGAATCTGACTACACTGGCTGTGCCGTGTGTTTTTATTTCACTAAAATGAAAACGTTTGTATAAGTTGTTTGTTCATGAATCTGCATATACTGGTTACATTGTAGCCTATATTTTGATTCACTAAAAATAATCTGTTCATAGGAGTCAGTTGTCCGAGAAGCATACTATTCTGGCCATGCAGCATGTATTTGATTAAAATAAATTGATTAATATAGCAAACAAACAAACAAAAACAGTGTCGTAGGAGTCAGGGGGGAATCTGATTATGGTTATGCTGTATATTTTGATTCACTAAAAATAATCTGTTCATAGGAGTCAGTTATTCGGGAATCAGACTACACTGGTCGTGTTGGAAGTTTTTTTTTTTTTTT
>NW_015512229.1:3958-4832 GCF_001515645.1 Sinocyclocheilus grahami | reverse complement strand
ATCCAGTCCCAAGATTCCCAGATCAAATCTGGCTCTGAGCAATGAGAGTAACACTGGGCCTAGAGGGGCGGATTGAAGCTACTGTTGAAAATGACTTCTGAGGACTTCAGAACACAGTGCTTGGGATTAGAACGGCTTCTGTGGCCTTCTGTTGGAGTCTTCACGCCAGGGGAACTCTATACTCATCTATGGGGAAATTGGACGAGAAACTAACGTGAAAAGATTGTCAGGAGTGAATTTTCTAAATTGTTAATATTCAACAAAAAAACCTGAATAATAGTATTATTAATAATATAATGTTGTGTGTTTTGTGTCCTATTTTTATACATTAAATACAATTATTTATTGTTATAATAATTAATATTAATTATTAATTGTGTTCTGACTCTTTTCAGGGCACATAATGAAATTGAGGTAGTTGTGATAAATTAATTTAAATGTATAAAGATGAAATCATTATATTTCATGACAAAATATAGGACAACAAAAACATACTATTTTAAAATCACAACAGTGATTTTATTCAGACTCTTAACTTTAGTAAACTCAATAACAACAGTGTGTTATTTATTTATTTATGTAATGTTTTGTGAAATTTGGTAGCAATTTGTGAAAATGTTTTCAAAGTAAATCCTGCACCAGATTTTTTTTCAGCGCATATATATTTAAAAAATATGCCAAATAAATATTTTAAACAGCACAGCTTGTCGAAATTTATTTTTTTCAACAAACAAACAAATAAATACATGTTTTAAATTAGTATTTAAATTAAGGATGCATAGCAATAACCAATAAATGTTTAATAATATACAAATTTTAATTTAAGTAAAATGTTATTAAAAACAAATCAATAATTTAAATGCTAAATAAAGTG
>NW_015512229.1:2292-2841 GCF_001515645.1 Sinocyclocheilus grahami | reverse complement strand
ATCATATCAACTTGTGGAAAATGGGCATGCTATGACCCCTTTAAAAGAGCGCTGTAACGCATGTT
Source organism: Sinocyclocheilus grahami (assembly GCF_001515645.1). NCBI lineage: Eukaryota > Metazoa > Chordata > Actinopteri > Cypriniformes > Cyprinidae > Sinocyclocheilus > Sinocyclocheilus grahami. The sequence goes on along the minus strand of NW_015512229.1, from coordinate 2,776 downwards.
GCATTTTGTCACCTAATGTGGCATCTTCAGCACAAATGTCAGAAGAGATTGAGAGTGACATTCAGGAAGCCAAGCTGAAGAAGACGACTCTGCATATTAAAAGGTTAGAAAAGGTTAGGAGTCAGCCCGGGATTGAGGGAAATACTAGCTCCGCAGTCAAAAGGGAATATTGGAGAAAGATTGAGGGAGAGATTGTAGTCTGTGTTTGACAGCGACGCCTATTGAATTAAAAGAGCCGGTCAGATCGTCTTGAGAACTCTGTGCGGGATGGCGGGCAAGATTCGGGGTGACAGGTGACCCGGGATGACCGGGTTTATCCACAGATGCGATTGAAGCATGAAGTGTGTGTGTTCAGTGGCAGGCTAAATAATTATTGTGAGATGTCAACTGGAAAAGTGGAAAAAAGTCAGTCATGCTTTTTCCTTTTACATTGTCCATGTTACACATATTTACATAATCAGTTACTGTAGTAATACCAATAACA
>NW_015512229.1:0-1030 GCF_001515645.1 Sinocyclocheilus grahami | reverse complement strand
GGTGTTAATGAGGTTGAACACGGCACAGAAAGGCCAACAACTTTTAAAATGGACACCGCCGGAGGGCTGCATCTCTCAGGGAGGGCTGACTAACTATATCCTGATAAAGATTGTGTTGCTGACAGAAGCTAAATTGCTCAGGTTGCTCTTTCATAGCTCAGGAGAATTCATGCAGTTCTCTGTAACATTTAGATCGACTTTTTTTTTTTAGATGTTACTCCTAAAATGAGATAAAAAGGATCACAGTCAATCACAGATCATTTGATTCTAAAAGAGTTGGTTGAGAAATGTTTGAGTTCATATTGAGAACTCTGATGTTGCAGATTCTGGTGTCATGGAAAATCTGAGCAATGTTTTGGCATCTAGAAGACGAGTGTGAGATTACTCAGAATTACGTGGCTCTTCATTTAATATTGTTGCTGACAAGGAGAAACAGTTGAGATATTAATGAGATTTGTGAATGAACTCAAACATTTCATATCTGATACTTTCAAGATCAAACGATCTGGACTAAGACGCAAGACATTTTAGGAGAGACATCAGAGTCAAACTTGTAACTTAAAGTAAATCTAAGTGGGAGCTCTGTAACGTCTACAAATATGAAAGAGCACACAATTTTCCAGAGGAGACACATGTGAGATTTTCTCAGGAGAAACATCTGAGAAGCAGAAGATTTACACAAAAGTCTCAATTTACTGAGACAATGTCGAAACCAAAGTGAGAGTTCCATCGGGTCTCCTAAAATATTCAAACTTTGGTATCCTATCAAATTGGAACATTTGGAGCTCTAGTGGAGACACACGTGAGATGTGGTTCTCAGGAGACACATCTTGAGAAACAGCAGACTTACATAAAAGTTCCTGTTCAATATTGTTATCCAGGATTTTTTTTATTTCCTACAGGCATGTTGCGGCCCTCAAAAAACAGGTTGTTTGGGTTCGTATTTTTTATATGCGCATGCATCCAGTCAGTGAACACCGTGTGCGTGATTAAGCAGTTATCTCTCACAGCTGTCTCCACATCAGTGAAG
>NW_015512228.1:8379-9201 GCF_001515645.1 Sinocyclocheilus grahami | reverse complement strand
CTGCTATAAACAGCCCTCGACTTTGTGTTTGCTTTAGACTGAGGCATGTGGCTGGTATGAGAACGGCATCAGGTGCCGGTGACAGATCCCAGCAGAAGATTTGTTAAATGACAATTTCATGCTAAGCTGCTGATCAGTGTGATTCTGTTGTATTGCTTTATGCTAATTCACCCCTGGAAATAATTTATAACAAGTGCTGTTTCTTTATGTAGTATTTCAGATTACAAATGAAAAGAAAATCTGAATGATCAGTTTCAGCTCAAGTGGGTTATTATGACACTATCGGTATTCAAGGATGCTGTACATTGTCTGATTGGATGGGTTGGTGTTGTGTTAAAGTGGTGCACCAACCCCCATCCATTTCAGCAAATACAAAAGAAAGTAGATTTGTAATTAGTCTCACACCATTTCATAACCGAACCTGGTTCAGCTGTGTGGTGCGCTTGCTGAGTTGCATTATAGAAATTTCAGGTCACCAAATAGATAAAGTCTTGTGCAATACCTGAGGCCAGACAAAGAGCTCAGACAAAGGCAGGCAGTGGGGAGGCTGCCACTGGCTAATCAGAGCGGCCCATGAGGAAATGGGGGAGGGGAACAGACTGGGACAACCTGGCAGTGTTTCTGTAGCCCCCATAGCCCTCTGGAGAATATCTTCATTAACCAGCACCAACTCTATGTGATACATGCAGTCCTTTTATTATTTCATATTCAGCTTTCAGAAAAGTGTGCGTTGAAGTGAGAGTGTGTCAATACAGTGTGTGATTACAACACTTTTTTGCATCATGTTGTGTTGCTCTTGTGAAAATGATACCTTGGACCCCC
>NW_015512228.1:0-487 GCF_001515645.1 Sinocyclocheilus grahami | reverse complement strand
GCAGATGGTGTCAAACAATGGCTGTGGTGTGGTGTATGTGTCAACACCATTGGATCAGTCACTGTTTATTTGGGTGTCTGGACCAGCAGTAAACATTCACAATCATGCAGCACAAGTGAAAATTGGTGACAAGTCACTTCACCAGCCCACCTGCTCCCATTAAAGCGGCAGAAGGAAATACACATTTACCTGGTGCAGACAAATTTAGTTATAAATGATACATTTCTCTTTATATTGAACTGAGTAGGCTGAATCTTATTTATGCTGCATTTGTATAATCTATGGAAACCTTTTTTCCATTCACTGGAGAAGTCACTCTAGTGACAGTTACATTGATAACGTGCTAATACCACATATATAACATAAATTAGCATTAGTATTACATTTGAGATAGATTTCACAGAACATAAATGTGGGATTGCTGACTATAGGAAGTTTAGAGTCAGCAGGCTCTCATTAGAGGGCGCTAAAGAGCACATGAACGAAT
>NW_015512227.1:8869-9202 GCF_001515645.1 Sinocyclocheilus grahami | reverse complement strand
CCCCCACCTACAATCCCTGCCAGACCTGAGACTTGAACTCGCAACGGGTTACAAGTCCGACTCTAACCATTAGGCCCCCATTATTATTAATAATAATAATGACTTTATTCAACAATTTCTTCTCTTCCGATCAGTCTCCACTGTGGTGCTGCTGACACAGGAGTCGGCGTTCTGACATACAACCCGGATGTGCAGTGCCTTGTTGAAAAGCAGAGGAATGCACACGCTTGCATCATGGTACTCTCGTGAATGGCGGTGGAGACTGACATGGAAGAGAAGACAAAAAGAATTCTCATAGCTTCATAAAATTATGGTTGAACCACTGATGTCACA
>NW_015512227.1:2795-8583 GCF_001515645.1 Sinocyclocheilus grahami | reverse complement strand
GGATAATTTTGTACAGGAGAAGCTGAAAGAATGGAACTTGCATGTCCTGATACCAAGCTTTAAAGTAAACTTTATTTATGTAAAATGAAAATGCACTTCTTCATATGTTCATTATAACCCATTGTGCTCTGGGTAAGCCAGTTTTCTTACATTCTTCTCTTCTTGTCTCTTTTCTTCTCCTTTTTTCTCTTTACAGATGAACAAATTGATAAAGAGACCCTACTGCTGCTTGATAAAAAAATCACTTGAAGCAATGATAGATATGCCTACTTCTGAGATTTAAAATGCACCCGAGAGAGCTGCTTGTGAGTAAAGAAATGCACATTTAAGATGGGATATATCTGCTTTAAATGCAAAAAGACTGTTGGGGCCAATATTCGTTTTTTGTTTTCTTACCAAAGGAGAATGCATAATATAGTTCATCAAGTTATTTTGAGTGAGGCCAAGCTGGGTGTCACATGACTTTTAATTACAGCAGATCATTTAAGCGACATCTGCTCCAGCATCATGTAGAGACTGAGGCAGTAGAATCCAGCCAGTCAACACACTTGCATGACACATTGACATTTGTGGTCTGACAGCAGACCTCCGACTTCTCACAGTCAGCCTTTTGAAGAGAAAGATAATACTACTGATGACATGGAATGGGATGAGTTAGAGCAGAACATTATCAAAGACAGAGTGGCCTTGTTTCTATCAAAGTTGAGAGCAAAATCATCTATGATGTCTGCTTCATCAAACTGTCAGGTATTTTTGTAGTTCTTTTTGAAGTCGGATTGTGGATGGCTTGTTGGCACAGTCACAGAAGCCATAATCGTAACTTGTGATTCAGTAATTAATCTGTGAGAGAGCCTAATACAAATTTAATCCTCTACTATTTAACTATCTACTGTCAACTTTGTAGTTCAGCAAACATCTAGTCTGGTCTTTGATATCGTTAGTGCTTTACAAAGACAGACAATGTCAACAAAGGGACTCACAGACAGGGACTGTAAAACAGGTGGCAGTGCAGGATACTTTCCAAAGGATTCCTTTAGATCCACTACTGAAACTCATTCTTGAGAGTCCAGGGACAATGGAGAAGATAATGGAGTTGGAAAGGAAGATTAATGACTCAAACAGTCTGGATGACACCACTGTGTTTAAAACAAGTTTTGTTTTGCCCACTGAGCCCTCTGTTCCTCTTCTGTTGTATAATGATGACCGTGAAATGGTTAATCCACTAGGCTCCAAGACCTCAATCTATCTCAATCAATCCAATTAATCTATTTCACTCTTAAATGATTGCCTTTCATGTCTTGATTCTCACTTTCTTAAGGCAGATGATGCCAAAACGTATGGTATATAGATGCTGTCCTGAAGTCAGTTGTTGATGATATCAGTGACTTGGAAACAAATGGTGTGGAAGTAGACCCGGCTCACTTCAAAGGCACAATGGGTTGCCCAAATTTGTGGGGATAATTTGGGGCTAAAATTAATCCTTGGCTAAACAGACAGCTTCTCTGGGAACAGTGTCTGTCGCTGGTGCCATGTGACGAAACAGTTCATGCGAACACAAACAAAGGACGATCCATCACTGTTTACCAATAAGGATGGCCATCTTTCAGATCTGGTGCAAAGTAATCCAACAGAAACTGGCCTAAAAAGACAGAGCATTTTGGACAACCTGAAGTACTTCCATGTGACAGAAAATGTAGCCCCAGATGTCATGCATGTTATCCTTGAAAGAGTAGGTGCATATGAAATTAAATTGGTATTAGGCTCTCTCATCTCACAGAAGGTAATAACCTTAGACCAGGTTAATTACCGAATCACAAGTTATGATTATGGCTTCTGTCACTGTGCCAACAAGCCATCCACAATCCAATCTCAAGAACTAAAAATACCTGACAGTTCGAGGAAGCAGACAGCAGCACAAATGTGGTGCCTGTTAAGGCTACTTCCTTTGATGATAGGAGATCTTATTCCAGAAGGAAACAAATACTGGGAGCTCTTGCTGCTTTTGTTGACCTGTATGGAATATATTTTTTCTCCAGCCTTAACAGAAGATGCAGTATTATTTCTCAGACATCTCATTTATGAGCGCCACAGCCTTTTCCTAGAACTCTTCCCTTATAGACATCTAAAGCCAAAACATAATTTCATGATGCATTATCCAGGTGCCATAAGGAGACTGGGCCCTCTGGTGCACAACTGGTCCATGCGCTTTTAGGCCAAGTATGTTTTTTTTTAAAAAGGCTTGCCCACGTCACATGCAACTTCAGAAACCTTTGCAAAACAATGGCATTCAGGCATCAAATGTTGCTGTGTTACAGTCTTTTGTCTGAACACATATTTCATCACAAAGAACTTGGTCCTGGTTGCACTACTCCACTTGCGTCCACTGAGGGATTTGATCAAGTCTGCCACAGATTTGAGCATACTCCATCATTGACTGAAGTGTATGTACCTGCGGCTGTCAGATCCTTTTCCTATTTAGTGCCCAAACTCTGGAACAACCTACCAAGCGCTGTTCGGGAGGCAGACACACTTTGTCAGTTAAATCTAGATTAAAGACTTGTCTCTTTAACCTGGCATACACATAATACACTATCACTTTTCTATAGTTCAAATCCATTAAAGGATTGTTAGGCTGCATTAATTAAGTCAACCGGAACCGGAACACTTCCCATAACACCCGATGCACTTGCTTATAAGAAGAATGGCATCTACGCTAATATTAGTCTCTTTCATTCTTATTCCGAGGTCACCATAGCCATACAGATCCAGTCAGATGGTCACTGTAGCCACACAGATCCAGACCATATCCAGAGCAGACAGTTGATCAGCACCTAGAGACGACCTCTACAGCCCTGAATGTCAGCAGAGGCCATGTCAACTAGAAGAGCCCCAGAGACAGATCCCCTGCAAAGACCTCATCACCTTGACGACTATCGGCACAAGACCAGGAGAACCAGATGAGTCCTCTGCTCAATCTGACTTATGTTGCAGCCTGGAATTAAACCACACCATGCTGGTTTCATCAGGCCAGAAGAGAAATGGTCCCCCGACTGAGCTTGGTTTCTCCCAAGGTTTTTTCCCCATTTCTGTCACCGATGGAGTTTTGGTTCCTTGCCACTGTTGCCTTTGGCTTGCTTATTTAGGGACGCTTGACTGATTGCACAGACACTATTGGAAGAGAGCTGAACCTGATGATGACACCACTGAATCATCAATGAACTGACTTTAGCTGGAAAAATTACTCTTTGTTATATAAATATAACAAATATAAATAAAAGTGACTTGACTTGGGTGAATTGGAAAGAAACAGAATATCATCCAGGAATGACTCTCCTTGTGTCTCATTCTCCAGATGGTGAACCTCAGTTTGGAACAATTCAGAAGATTGAGGTTTTTGATTCTGTCATCAAGTTCATTGTTAGGAAATGGGACATAGTAAGATTTGAAAGACACTATTTTGCATGCCGTGTCATTCCCACACTGTCATTGACTCCATTGATGATTACCATCCTCTCCATGTAGGGATGTCAAACAAGGAAGGGGACAGCAACCACTATGTGTCCATGCCCTTCCGGTTGTTTTAAATGTCCCCTTTTTCAAAAAGTTTTATTTTTAATTTTAGAATTAAGTTGTAGAATAAATGTCAGTATGAAAAATCCATGTCATATTGTAGCTTTATATTTGTTACAAGAAATGAAACCATGCCCATGTAGGTTACCCTTTTTTCCATGCATTTTTTTTTCATCCAGAGGAGACCCAAAGTGGATCAACTTCCGGACCTCCTGTGGACCAAGTGCCCCACGCTATCCTAAGTGCCAACATTTGTATGCGTTATCGCATTTCCGTACTTCAAAGTAATTAACATAAAAACAAGCACATTCAGGTCATGTCATAAATTAACCACCTTGCTGTTCCAAGCCCCTAAGACTTTCGTTCATCCTCTGAACACAATTGAAGATATTTTAAATGAAATCCAAGAGGTTTCTGTCCCTCCATTGACAGCCTATGGCAACTGTTCACAAGGCGTTTAGCTTAACAGTTAGCTTGCTAAAAAAGATTTAGACAAAGATAGATGCCAGTAAGTTTAGTATCATACCATACTTAAATATGAAAATAATTTGAACTAATAGTTTTAACTCATCACTGTACCAGTGTACAACAGAAGAAGAAACTGTCTTCAACTTGCCTTCTGTAAATAGGCTATATTAATCTGTCTGAGAGTTTTTTTAAATAAGCGCACTCCCCTTACTGGCGGTAATGGCAGTAATGTCTGCACTGCCTGAACACATTCATTATCGTGAGAACCACATCAATACTTATTTCCATTCATCTCTAAAGAACAATGAACATTTGTCCTAGTTAGGGCGGAATTTCCTCTTACCATGTATGGAGTGACATTCGTGTGGCCCCATGCTTTCCTAACCTTGCGTGCAATTTTCCTATTAACAATTAGTGACGGCACAGAGTGACAATTAGCCTTACAGAAATCATAATAACCATACTTTCCACCAAAAATAATACCTGTTGTACATGTATTATTTTTGGCGGAAACTCTTGTAATAAAACTTTGTAAACGTAGCCACCACTGTCAAAAATAAATAAATCGACAAAAGATTCCAATCTTGAATGGAGATGAACAATTGTTCAAACAATTGAACAATTGTTTGAATGAGATCCCATATTAATTTATGATCGTTTTACACAATAACTCTATGGTTAGTATTTTTTCCCACTGGGAATAGTTTGAAAGTAACAATAAAATAAATAATATGCAAAAGTCTCAAGACAATGGATAATCAATTTACCAGCATGTTAATTGTTTTAGGTTTGCTTTTCCCTTTGAATCTATTGATCATCAACTAATTTCTGACTGAAAAAGAATATTATTTTGTTTCAAATGACTCTCTCCCCTATGTCTTTGCAAATTTTTGATTAACTTTACATGAACTCTCTGGCGCTATGCTGAAAATAAATCTAATTGAACATAAGTTTAATGGTTAATGACAAAATTGGATAATAACCCTATATACTGGAAATACTGTAGTGCTGTAGATTCCAGGAAACAAAGTTTCTTTACACCTGTAAACCAGCTGAGCTGGACTCCATGTTTGTTCCAGGAATTTGCTCTCAGGGCACTGCGTCCAAACCGGTTCAGTTGCGGATATACTGCTTTTAATTAATCAGCTAGAAAGAATTTGTCGTCACAGTCACAGAGAATGACTGAGTCACCTTGTAAGAAACATTGAGTAGTTCTTAAATAAAATGAGTTGAAGACAGCTGTTTACAGAGACAAAAGTGTTTTTATGTATCAAAAAATATAGTGATCATCATGCCTAACATATACAGACATGCGAAACATTTTTGTGGGCATATTTTATCATATTTACAATAGTCAGGTTCACAGTCTTATGGCCAAAAAACTGTCCATGACCCATTGTATTAAATGTAACTACCATAATATTGCTTACAATCAAATAATATTCGTACTATAAAGGTATTATGTTGCACTAAATAGTCTCTTTGGCAGCTTTAACAATCCTAGACACAATGTGTCAGCGGTATGTCTACAGCAACCAGAAAAGCTCGTTCAATAGAAACTCGGATGGCACAACACTCATTCCGCAGTAAAAGATGACAGTGTCCTTTTGTAAATCCCTTTGAAAAAGAATAAGGTTTCTTCCTCGAGTTTCACTGACCTGTGTGTCTGACGGTACGTCAAGGGTGTGGCTCAAAAACCTCAAGAAAGTCCACCGGGATATATTGTGAAGATAGCCCCCCTTTGTGTGCA
>NW_015512227.1:1313-2602 GCF_001515645.1 Sinocyclocheilus grahami | reverse complement strand
TCATTTTAGAAGTGTATAGCATTTGGCTTCCAAAATTTGGAAGTTGGAATGGTGGTTCCAAATTGTAAACCCATAATCCTTTGCTTCACTGGGTAAATTTGGTGTCACTTCCTCCTTCGGCAGCAACAAGCATAGCAGCGTCCCACCTGCTCGTCGCTTTCTCTCACAGTGTAAGCTGGAGGGGGGTTCTGGCTGCCGTTCCTGGCCTCCCCGTAAACCGGCACACTTGAGGTGTTGTTCTCCCCTGGGGTTTTGAAGCTGTTGTAGGGGTTTAAGGCAGAGTTGCGGTTATTGTAGGTGCTCTCTAAGGCCATCGGGTTCATGATGATGGTGCTGGAATCACCCTGATCCCGCAGCTTGGCACGAGGGATGGTGACATCCCCATAGGGGTTTTCAAGAGAGATATTCATGGTCTCAGGCTGGAGAAGCAAGTCGAAGAAGAATAATCAAGAGCCTCGGTTCCTGTTTCAGTCTGTTAAAACTGTTGAAACATAACTGGTCCTGAATATATGACTTTACTTGGATATTCCTAAGGAAAGAAAATGTATGTCATTGTGTGAACTTGTGCATAGCAAATGAGAGCTTGCTAGACGAAACATCTTACAAAAACACAGTATATAAAAAGGCCCCTTCAAACTAACAACCATAACTATGCTGCCACTTTAAATGCTCAAGCTCTTTAAAGTCGAGTGGATTCTGATCGGCTGTCATGTTTGTTGTTGCTCATCAGCTGGAAGAAAACAATTGCTCTGAAAACAATTCCAACATATAGTTCATCTTTGTCATTAGCATTATCATTAGGATGTGGGAGTCCCTATTATAATATAATTAGAATGATTATTAAAACCTTTTATTTATGGTAATCTTCCTGAGTGTGACGGGGCCTTTAGTTTTGGTCCCACAATATGCCTAAGCAGCAATCCAGGCTGTACGTTAGTGGGATTCAGTGATTCTTTCTGCAGGTCTACATCAAAACACCAGTAGGTGGCGACAAGTCTTTCTGAGTGAGTCATTGAATCAGTCACTCAACCGATTCGTTCAAAGACATTGATTCATTCATGACCAAAACAAGTGACTAGCTGTAATTCGCAATAGCATACTACTCTTAGTATTTATGTCATAAAAAGATATGGCAGAAACAGTGATGCCTTGTCCAAATACACACTTTTGCGGTCTTGGCCACTTGAGAGAGCGTGAGCGCGACAGGAAGTAGGTGCGCAAGACTGTCCCAAATCTTAAAAACACCAGAGTGCAGTGCCCTTAACACACACTAAATCCACACTATCTTA
>NW_015512227.1:0-612 GCF_001515645.1 Sinocyclocheilus grahami | reverse complement strand
ATATTTGGTTTAAGTGTCACAAAAATTTAAGTTATTAAATATTAGATTATTGTTGATTCAGCTGTTGTATAAAATCAATATCACACTTGCACGGTATTCGTGGTCTGAATAACAGCAGGCCAGTGATTATCAGCGGCCTCATACTTGATGCTCAGAAAACAGCACGATTTCGAGTCTGATACTGCTTAAATTAAGGTTTTACGTATTAATTAAGTATTTTTGTAACATTAAGAAATATATAAACGCTCAGTTATTATTGCAACTGTTTTACTACTTAGTTTTTAAATGATGTTATGAGCACTTGGTATTATAAATAAGACATTACAAGATTCTTTTTACTATTTCATTTTCCCACCAAATCATTCTTAGTCTCAAATACATCTCATTTACTTGTAATAATAATAATAATAAACAAAAAACAGTTTACTTTTCCTGTGTCAGTGACCACTGAAATATACAAAGAATCTGCTTACCGGCTGAGGCCTGCATGGGGGCGATTTGTTTGGTGGGAATCCGTTTTCACAGCTGCACGCTTTTTCTGCTGTAACTTCTGTTCTTCCGTGTTTCCGAAATAAGGTGAGACAAACCTGAGCCACCAGGTTGGAGGGAAAA
>NW_015512226.1:8358-9202 GCF_001515645.1 Sinocyclocheilus grahami | reverse complement strand
GCAGGATTTTCAGAAAGATTGAAACTAAAAAACGATGCTGTGACTACTATATTGGATCGAACCACACAAGTGTGAGTAACTGATCACTGTGATCACTATCTATGAAGGATGCAGGCTGTCAAACACACACCACCACTAGCCAATCATACCAGTGGGCATTTACTTCCAAGTCTACAATCTGCCATACCTATTCAAACAAAGTGTTCCAAAGAGTGGGTTAAAACAGGACAGAGAATACCCTATTGCTTCTAAATTATGTTTTTTTTTTATGTAAAAAACTTGATAACATTATAAGTGGACCTCAGAGAACAGTACAAAAATCAAAACAAAAAACAAGGCAGTTCATAACCCCTTTAAGTAATAGAGAGGCACCAGAAAATGAACCGTCATACTCATTCTTTGTAGATTATATGTTTTTCACAAGTCAGGGAAACCAGATAGCCTAATGCTTATGCATAGCCTTTCATATTTAGGCAGTTTGAAAGGGGAACCCATCACTTTGATTATAAACTGCTGTAGAACATGTAGATATAAAGAAAGAAGTAAGAGAAGTGAGCTGAAATTAAAATCAAAATAATAAAGCATATTATAAAAGCTCATGTTGCCTCAGGCTTCTAATGGTGATGATCATGATGGTTGTATTATGCAAAGAAAAAAAGCCTAGAGGTAATAGGGATTTCTACACATTTTTTATTTCACACAGAGAAAATGTTGCATTCGATTAAAGGATGGAGAAACCAATCTTTCGACAGCTAATAGAGGTGTATTTAAATAAATAAAAAAAATGTCTGTGCCTTTTGACTGTAATACAAATTGTATTTATTTATTTATTCATTCATTTATT
>NW_015512226.1:0-554 GCF_001515645.1 Sinocyclocheilus grahami | reverse complement strand
GCGGCCAAATTAATTTTCACAGCAGGATGCGGAGGTTAAAAAATCTGATTGCTTCTCTGCTCGACGACAGGCTAATTAACCTTAACAGCTTATGTTGTGTCTACGCTACGCTAATCTACAATTTTGTGTTTATTGTTGCTAAAGTGTGCGGCTCATTGATACACAATAAAAAAAAAACACTCCATTCGAGTGCGCCTTCGCTCTATAATTTGTTTGTTGATAGTGAGATAATGTAACATGGTAGACATTCAGAGCTGATAAAGATTGTGTTTTTCTTTTAGCATTACCATTGTGTGAATTAATGTACATTTTACACTGCTGACAACAACATGTCATTGTGTAATAATCATTGAACGTGGCATGCACACGACTGGGATTCACATTCAAATCCCACTCTTCCTCTCTGACTAAATGTAGATCTATTATTTGGTGAGTTTTGCCCTTAAGACAACACTTTAGACAAACCTGTTTGCCTACAATAATCATTCATCTCAATTATTAAATATGCACATATTAAATCAGATGGCTTGGGGAGCATAAACTGCAGAAAAAAA
>NW_015512225.1:8247-9203 GCF_001515645.1 Sinocyclocheilus grahami | reverse complement strand
TTATGTTTACGCGGCGTGATGCAACGCAATGTGTAAAAAGACAGTGTAAGTCATTATAATCTGTAATTACTTCCCCACTGGATGCAACAAATGCCTTGTTTATAATGGGTTTAATGTTTTTGTCTTGTCGCTCCGGCCGGACAGGGCATCACAGTATGGTGAGGGGCGTAACATTTCCGTCACACGCTTGAGGTATTCAGCCAATCACAACGTGCTGGATAGCTGGCCAATCAGAGCACACCTCGCTTTTCAGACCGATGAACTTTGTAAAAATCGACGCGTTTCAGAAAAGCGGGGCATAGAGGAGAAACAATAATGTACAGTATGTGAAAAATAATGTGTTTCTTAACCTTAAACCGCATAAACACTTTTCATTACACCAAATACACAAAACAATGTTATTTTTAGCAACATCAAAGATTTTTAAAAATTTTTTTATTAAGTGTTAGCATTCCATATACTGACATGGGATATGGGGAACAAGACTCTTTCATACATCAGTCCCAAAATGTACACAACTTACAAAAAAAACAAACAGTAACAAATGTAATCATCCTTAATATACTATAAAAACACATGTTAATGCATATCCTGACCATTGCACTGACTGTTTAAGAGAAAATGTCACATCCACATAAAGATTATGTAGGTTAAATATAATGCCATGTATGACATAACTTTCCACATAACATGAAAATAACCCTATGAATTACACATCACCTTGATGTTGTTTTTCCTCTTGAAACGCAGCCCACAGGTTTACCATACACATACATCCAACATAATAACTGCATTTCAGTTATCAGTTTCCTTCAGTCAGTAAACACTGCTCTCCAGAACTGTGTTATGGTAAAGTTTGTGTTCCTGTGAATTCGCAGTCCCAGTGCTCGGGCTTCTCTTCTGGACTGCTCATAACTGGCTCTCCATATCTGCCGTAGAGACGAGCTGGTTCTCAC
>NW_015512225.1:4394-4595 GCF_001515645.1 Sinocyclocheilus grahami | reverse complement strand
AGTTAAATTCCTCTCCAGGTAACCAAGATTTTGTGGGTTCATTGAGTCCAAAACAGAACAAGTCTTTAAACAAAATGTCATCATACAGTGGAACCTGATAAGATAATACACTGAACATACTAACATACTCCTCAATAGAAAGGCCTCCTTGCCGAAGATGTAGTAGCTGGGTGACTGGGTCCATACCTGGCACTGGAAAAG
>NW_015512225.1:0-4240 GCF_001515645.1 Sinocyclocheilus grahami | reverse complement strand
ACAGGGGCGAGACGAGAGGGAGAAATCCAAGAAAACAGGCAAAGATCAAAAACTGCAAAAACAGGCAAGGCAAGGCAAAACAAGGAAAACACGGAGACTCGGAAAGGGGTACAGGCTAAACAATACTCAGCAGAGAAATGTGGTTAGAGTGGGTGTTATATAGTGAATGAAGTAATTAGAAACAGCTGTGTGCAATGAGTGCAATCAGGGCAGTGTGCAAATTGTGTAAAGAATGATGGGAAATGTAGTCCGGGGTGCTATGCAACAGTTTGTGTAGTGCGAGAGTCAATGTAATGGAAAGGGTGACATCTGGTGGAATAAACGGAAGTCCATGAACTGAATTCGTGACACCTGTCATATCTATGCAAATATTTGATTTCAAAAACAGCATCATAGCTATTAAACTATATCTTGTTATGATTTTAAATCTATATTTAACCTTAGAATGATCTGTAGTAAGTCTGATTTTATTGTGGCTGTGCTTTAAAATGACATTATTAGAATCTTAATTCAAGTGAAGAAGGATTCTGAGCACTCAGTGTTGAGCACTACTGTAAGGTTAACCCTGCTGCTTTAGAGCGCAGTCGTGGTCAATCCCAATGAGCCGCCGAAGAAGCTCGCTCAGTGTTTAAACAGAGTGGACAAGAATGACTGGGAATATCTGAAATATCTGGAGTGGAAGCAGAAGCAGGAAATATCTAACGTGAATCTGGTGACAGAGCTGAACACGTGGGGTGTCCAGGATATGGTCAAGATAACTTCATTAATGCCTTCGAGTGCATGGTGTACAACAGAGTCTGGGAGAATATCCACCGGCAGGAAAAGGTAAAGAAATTATAATTTTGAGAGGATTTCACTAGAATTCCCATTCTCTGTTTTTACTCTTATAGGTTACGGAACACACATTCTCTATTAACCAAGAGTTTTCCCTCAATAAACTCCTGATTACTGCTTATTGATAGTAAGTAAGGGGGTTGTTGTAGTAGTTATGTTAGGTATTAGGTGGAATAGGGGATCTAGGATAAACTCATGCAGATTAAGACATTAAAGGGTTAGTTCACCCAAAAATGAAAATTCTGTCATTAATTACTCACCCTCATGTTGTTTCAGACCCGTAAGACCTTCGTTCATCTTCGGACACAAATTAAGATATTTTTGATGGAATCTGAGAGCTGTCTGACCCTCCCATAGACAGCAACGCTATTGAAATGCTCCCAAATCCAGAAACGTAGCAAGGAGATCTGTAAAATAATCCATGCGACATCAGTGGTTCATCTGCACTGTTGAATAAAGTTGTTATTTTTTTTCTTTTGCGCACAAAAAGTATTCTGGTAGCTTTGTATAATTGCTGTTGAACCACTGATGTCACATGGATTATTTTACAGATCTCCTTGCAACGTTTCTGGACTACAACATTTCAGTTGCGTTGCTGTCTATGTAGGGTCTGACAGCTCTCAGATTCCACCAAAAATATCTTAATTTGTGTTCCGAAGATGAACGAAGGTCTTACGGGTTTGAAACAACATGAGGGTGAGTAATTAATGACAGAATTCTCATTTTTGGGTGAACTAACCCTTTAATGTCTTAATCTGCATGAGTTTATCCTAGATCCCCTATTCCACCTAATACCTAACATAACTACTACAACAACCCCCTTACTTACTATCAATAAGCAGTAATCAGGAGTTTATTGAGGGAAAACTCTTGGTTAATAGAGAATGTGTGTTCCGTAACCTATAAGAGTAAAAACAGAGAATGGGAAGTCTAGTGAAATCCTCTCAAAATTATAATTTCTTTACCTTTTCCTGCCGGTGGATATTCTCCCAGACTCTGTTGTACACCATGCACTCGAAGGCATTAATGAAGTTATCTTGACCATATCCTGGACACCCCACGTGTTCAGCTCTGTCACCAGATTCACGTTAGATATTTCCTGCTTCTGCTTCCACTCCAGATATTTCAGATATTCCCAGTCATTCTTGTCCACTCTGTTTAAACACTGAGCGAGCTTCTTCGGCGGCTCATTGGGATTGACCACGACTGCGCTCCTGTTATCTGGCAACCACATGCATACGTTAGGTGTGCTGAGCTCCGTAGTAACGCCTACTTTCAGAGGCCTCCACAGTTGCTCAGTGATATAGTCATCACAGACGGCGTTCTCAAAGGCCAGGATGAACTTGTACTGGGCGAGGATCTGGTAGAAATCGTGATCGTACATCGCAGTGGAGTCTCTCAGATGGGGCGGCAGGTCTTTATTATGAAGACACTGTCCGTATGAGTCCACCTGAATGTGCTGCACCAGCCCTTGAACGTAAACATCAGTCAGTCTGACTGGACGTACGCCACCGGTGCCAGTGTCCTCCTCAGCTGGTTTTTGTAGGACAGAGGCAGCAGGTGTGTTTGTTGCCCTCCAGGTGCTGCTGCTGCGTGGTGAGGGGCATGTGAGAGCCGCCGTGTGGTTGAACAGATGAAAAAGCTTTTAGTTATTCTTGGGTGACTCCTCGTGAAACAACGCCCACTGGTGCTGTTCGTGATGCGGAAGAGGAAGACTTTCAATGCTGAAATCCGTACCTGGAAAAAAAGGGTTAGTTCACCCAAAAATGAAAATTCTGTCATTAATTACTCACCCTCATGTCGTTCCAGACCCGTAAGACCCTTGTTCATCTTCAGAATATAAATAAAGATATTTCTGATGAAATCTGAGAGCTCTCTGACCCTCAGTCGACAGCAATGCAATTCGTTCATCTTCGGACACAAATTAAGATATTTTTGATGGAATCTGAGAGCTGTCTGACCCTCCCATAGACAGCAACGCTATTGAAATGCTCCCAAATCCAGAAACGTAGCAAGGAGATCTGTAAAATAATCCATGCGACATCAGTGGTTCATCTGCACTGTTGAATAAAGTTGTTATTTTTTTTCTTTTGCGCACAAAAAGTATTCTGGTAGCTTTGTATAATTGCTGTTGAACCACTGATGTCACATGGATTATTTTACAGATCTCCTTGCAACGTTTCTGGACTACAACATTTCAGTTGCGTTGCTGTCTATGTAGGGTCTGACAGCTCTCAGATTCCACCAAAAATATCTTAATTTGTGTTCCGAAGATGAACGAAGGTCTTACGAGTTTGAAACAACATGAGGGTGAGTAATTAATGACAGAATTCTCATTTTTGGGTGAACTAACCCTTTAATGTCTTAATCTGCATGAGTTTACCCTAGATCCCCTATTCCACCCAATACCTAACATAACTACTACAACAACCCCCTTACTTACTATCAATAAGCAGTAATCAGGAGTTTATTGAGGGAAAACTCTTGGTTAATAGAGAATGTGTGTTCCGTAACCTATAAGAGTAAAAACAGAGAATGGGAAGTCTAGTGAAATCCTCTCAAAATTATAATTTCTTTACCTTTTCCTGCCGGTGGATATTCTCCCAGACTCTGTTGTACACCATGCACTCGAAGGCATTAATGAAGTTATCTTGACCATATCCTGGACACCCCACGTGTTCAGCTCTGTCACCAGATTCACGTTAGATATTTCCTGCTTCTGCTTCCACTCCAGATATTTCAGATATTCCCCGTCATTCTCGTCCAACCTCTTTAAATACTGAGCGAGCTTCTTCGGCGGCTCATTGGGATTGACCACAACTGCGCTCCTGTTATCTGGTAACCACATGCGTACGTTAGGAGCTCCGTAGTACACCGGCACAACGCCTAATTTGAGCGGCCTCCACAGTTTCTCAGTGATATAGTCATCACAGACGGCGTTCTCAAAGGCCAGGATGAACTTGTACTGGGCGAGGATCTGGTAGAAATCGTGATCGTACATCGCAGTGGAGTCTCTCAGATGGGGCGGCAGGTCTTTATTATGAAGACACTGTCCGTATGAGTCCACCTGAATGTGCTGCACCAGCCCTTGAACGTAAACATCAGTCAGTCTGACTGGACGTACGCCACCGGTGCCAGTGTCCTCCTCAGCTGGTTTTTGTAGGACAGAGGCAGCAGGTGTGTTTGTTGCCCTCCAGGTGCTGCTGCTGCGTGGTGAGGGGCATGTGAGAGCCGCCGTGTGGTTGAACAGATGAAAAAGCTTTTAGTTATTCTTGGGTGACTCCTCGTGAAACAACGCCCACTGGTGCTGTTCGTGATGCGGAAGAGGAAGACTTTCAATGCTGAAATCCGTACCTGGAAAAAAAGGGTTAGTTCACCCAAAAATGAAAATTCTGTCATTAATTAC
>NW_015512224.1:7299-9203 GCF_001515645.1 Sinocyclocheilus grahami | reverse complement strand
GCATGAGCGGCCTGTATATCACATGCTTTGTGATACTCTATCTGAGTTCAAATGAAGCTTACAGTGACTCACAATCTCACCAGGTTGTTTACGCCAAGAAACCTGAATAATGCTGCTAAGATTTTTTTAGGGCTTAGTTCACTGGATCACGAGAGGTAATTATGTAGGACATAAACATTACATAAATGCAGATAAACAAATGAGATAAATTAATCATTTCATTATTATTATTTATTTATTAAAGCTTTTTTTAAATGAAAATTACTTTGCTATTCACATGTATCCAACATATAGCTAAAATAACTCTTAGACATGACTACAAAAACTGAAGTCCATTGCATGTGCAAAAGAGGTTGAGCTGCCATTTCGGTTAAGGTCTGCTCAGTGCCTGTCTCAAGGTGATAGAGGCTGATTAAGTTCCTTCTATAAGCGCCTCTGGCTCAATTGCTGGGCCCCAGTGATCACACCTCTGAAAGTGGAACTTGCCACCCTTACCAGGTCACACCTTATACCCTCATGACTGATAAGAGCAGCACAAGGGCAGAAAAGAGCTTGAAAAGGGCAAATATGTGGCAAACAAAGCAGCAATATATATTTTTTTTTTGCCGCCAAGTCACCGTGACATTCGGTTTTATGTGCAAACATGTTCTATTTATCAGTTCATACTTGAGAGGTGTTAAGAAAAAAAGGGAAGCGAATAAATTCTTTATTTTTCATTCGTAATGCCTCAAAATATTGTTTAAATGGAGCTCAAAGAGTTAACTGTCTTATAAGGCTCAGAAAACGAGAAGCCATCCATGGGAGAATGTGGCCTATGGTCCTTCACCCTTGTTTAAATAACAGGTTTTGAGACCGTGGAGGTTTTTCTTGGCACCTTTTGAAGTCAAAACTCCCCAAAACAGACAGTTTCACAGGCTTTTGTATTTTAAGAAAACATGTATTTTTGGCCACTGTCTAGCTCTGGTTACCATGGAACTCTGGGAGAAGGTCAAAAATCAGCTTTCTTTTGAGGTGACCATGCAAAGATCATGTTATTTATTGATATATTTATGTAGACATTTTTAACTGGAAGGTTTGAGCTGTATTGCATTTTTAAAGGCACGGTTGTATTACCCAACAGTTAAAATCAACAATGACAGAGCCAGAGTTTAAAGTTTATGAACATAATAGCGATAATTATACAGTAGAGTTGTAGTGAATGAAAAAGAACAATACACATTGGGGTGTGAAATTAGAAACTCATATCTGTCTTATAGGGCAGTTATATGGTCCCTTTTAGTGTGTAAAGGTTTCAACACAAAACTACCTGATGCTTTTTTTTAAAGAATCAATGAGTATAATGGTGATATCTATATGGCTTTTAAATATATTAAAGGGGTCATATGATGCGATTTTAAGTTTTAATTTCTCTTTGGAGTGTTACAAGCTGATTGTGCATAGATAAGATCCCTAAAGTTGCAAAGACTAAAGTCTCAAAACCAAAGAGATATTCTTTATCAAAGTTAAGACTCTGCCACGCCCTCCTAAAACGGCTCGTTCTAACACGCCCCCACATATCTAGGTCACTATGTGGAAATATTTGCATAATGCCGCCCAAATGTGCATGCAAAGAAAGAAGGCGTGGTTTCAGTAACCGCAGTTAGTGTTGATGCAGCCATGTCAGGGAGACGCTGTGTGTTTCTAGGTGAAAGTAAAAGCACTTTATATGGCCTTCCGAAAGTAGATGCATTTAGGAATCTTTAAGATTACTTACAACAGAACAGCAATGCATTTTATGGACAACTGTTTCGTGAACCTAGGAGAGGAGGTCATTCTCACTTTGCTATGACAATCTGGCGCTTCTGAATCAGCTACTGTTTTGTTATTAGTTTAAGTATTTGCTATTGACTGTTCAAATGCGGAGT
>NW_015512224.1:472-1508 GCF_001515645.1 Sinocyclocheilus grahami | reverse complement strand
CTCACAAATATTGGCAAGTACTGAAATACTTAAATACAAGGAAAACAAAGCCCACTACAGTACACACACACACACACACACCCTCTCCAGGTTTGCAGTAATGGCTCACGCATTGCTGAGTTTTCACTGAAGATCACGGCGGCACAAAAGCGGCCCCTCTCTTCCTGGGCGCTTTGTTCCCCCAGCACCAGTGTGACCTCTCCGGCTGCCTGGCCTTAAAACAAACATGGAGAGCCTCCTCTCCCATCACACACACCATAAACAAGAACACTTTTTCAACGGCCGTTATCTACATTCTAACCCCACAAGAAAAAATAGACCCAATCCAGACACTATCTGTCAGGTTCAAGGCCTTCGCTGATATAAACAGCCTTGTGTGGGAGTCACAGATTCATTGTTGAAAAGTGTGGAGTTATGTAGAGAACTAATTTGAAGGGCCCTATCGTCATCAGAATTGCAGGTTTTTTTTTTGTCTGCGTGTTAGCTTTAAGGATATTTATAATACTCTTGTTGAGTTTGACAAGTTTCACTTATAGCAGATTATAGCAGATATATGCATCTGCAGGTTTTTTTCTTTTCCTTCTCAGAAAATTGACCAAAAATATTGATAACTGCACAGTTATTTTATTTTATTTTATGTTTAATGGAATGTGCTTCTCCTGCCAAAACTTCAGTTTTCAACAGTTTTATTTTATTTTATTTTTAATGGAATGTGCTTGTATTGCCAAAACTTCCTTTTTCATCTATTTTATTTTATTTTATTATTTTTTTTTATTTTTTTTTTATTTTTTTTATGGAATGTGCTTCTCCTGTCAAAACTTCCTTTTTAAACAGACACTTTGACACAGTTTTCTGAGACTGCTTAAAGCTATATATAGCATAATATGTCTTATTATTATGTCCAACAGGTGAAAATCATATAATTTCCTGTCAGATTACTTTACATTAGAAAAAAATAATTCTGATAATATATTATTTTATTTACCCATTTATTGTTTATCAAACAGCTTCTTCAGCATGTACATTACCTCTGTGG
>NW_015512224.1:0-318 GCF_001515645.1 Sinocyclocheilus grahami | reverse complement strand
CCCCCCCCCCCGCGCGCCCGGGGGGCGCGCCCCGCACAGGAGAGAGAGAGAGAGAGAGAGAGAGAGAGAGAGAGAGAGAGAGAGAGAGAACAGAGCAGTTATTTTCCACCGTCTGTTCCGCCGGGTTTCATTACCGTGGCAGAGAGGCACCTGGGAAAGACCTGCGGCAGGCTGTCTGATTCTCAACATGGATGTGGAATACACGCTCACCTTTCTGTTCCGGCCGCTAGGAATAGACGGAAAGGAGATGAAAGGAAGGGGGAAAGATGGATTGCAGGCGGATTACCTGTGATCAGGGAATGTTGAAAAGGTGTGTGA
>NW_015512223.1:8546-9213 GCF_001515645.1 Sinocyclocheilus grahami | reverse complement strand
TGCAGTGTGAGCACCAAACCAAATCTCCAGGTGCTCTCATGAGAGCCAGACTGAAAAACATATATATTATGATTTTATATATATATGAGATGTTTTTCTGTTGTTTACCAGAAGCAACGACAGTGCTCGCCCAGAGAGTGTTCTCAATGCTCAGACTTTCACTGACTGGAGGGTCTCCATCTTCCTGTCAGATGCAAAACACAAAGCTGGTCAATGTGGGTTTTTGTTAGTTCTTAAACTACACAACCCCTCTGACGCCACTATATATTGAGCGATGAGATGTGTACTCACTCTAGTGAAGGTACCGATGAAGTTATGGATGTCGATGTTCGGTTCCTCAGCATAAACAAATGACCTGATCTGCAGTAGATCCTGAGGGAACATATAAATGACAATATGAAATAGCATTCAAAACGAATTGAACTTCTACGATTAACTTCCACAATAATACCAGAAACAAACTATAACGATGAAAATTAAGGCTTTTATAGATAATATTTATAGTCAGCAATTCTTAATCTCAGGTTCTGCAATTTATTTTGTTCAAGGCAATGCTTCTTGTGAATAAAAACTCAAAATGCATGAATGAAAAAGTAAGCACTCTTCAAGCCCTGCTGTCTCTGTGCACTCTAAGAGTTACTCAAAGTAATGTATTTCATTATTTTTT
>NW_015512223.1:6429-7141 GCF_001515645.1 Sinocyclocheilus grahami | reverse complement strand
TATATATATATATATATATATATATATATATATAAATATATATTCTTAGTTTTTTTTTATTCTAAAACTAAAAATAAATTTGAAATTACATTTTATAAACTGGTAATAACTATGGTGCCTTTTTACCATATAAACATAAATATAATATATAAAACAATATTTATTTTTTTACAATATAAAAATAAATATACACAAATAATATATACACATAATAAAAATATAAATGTATGTTCTGTCCAAAACAATTATTCACGAATGATATAAATATAAATATATGTTCTGTCCATAAAGTTGGTTTGGGATTGTTTTTAGTTGTATTGTTTAATGAGTTCATTTTTTCTAAAACTAAAAATAAAGATGAAATTAAATTCACACATTGTATGCAATCATATAACGCTTTTTAAACAAGCATGAACAGGAAACTGGAAACTGGCACGTCTGGTCACCATAATCTAAAGCAGTCAGTGTTTTAAAGAGAATGGCTAAAATCACAATGCATGCCCTCTTTCTGGGCAATTTCAGCGTAGCTCATTAAACATCCGAGGTTTAGGCTAATGCCTCCATCTACATGCAGTTGCCCTTGCGGCCATGTCATTTCCCCTGCGCTTTTGTTTGGGAAATTTGGATGAATGACCGACAGATGTTTACCATTTCTTTCAGAGGTCCGTAGGAAGATCATGTCAGCAGGAACACGCTGATTCTATAAAGGGAG
>NW_015512223.1:1467-3434 GCF_001515645.1 Sinocyclocheilus grahami | reverse complement strand
TTGCATATTTCAAAGCAAAGCTCATAATTTAAAAAGAAATTCCCTGATATGACTTTGAGAATTTTGTTCAATCCTCATACATTGTGCATTAGAAAGAGTTTATAATCCCCCAACAAACACAAACTTGCATAATAGGAATCAATGTATACAAAAAAACTATCTAGGTTTCACCACTGGTTCTAAATCTGCATATTTCATGGCAAACCTCCAGTGAAGATTCATATATTTAAGCCTTCTTTAAGTCCCATTCAGATTTCTCAAAAGCTCTGAGTGCATATGAGATTTCCATTTGTTTTTAGACAATACCCTCCTATGCGGCTTTACGAGAGTGCTGTGAGAACGATCTCTCATTCCATTGAAAATGCACAGCTAAAATTGTTTGGAAAAGGTCAGGGACCTTTAACCCCTGTTGTGACCTTTACCAATGCATATGTAAGACATTAGCACATATGCGCATTCATTTTGGAATAAAAGGACACTTTTATTGCACTTAGGTCAGTACTATATTGTTGCAGATTTGTTTTATACAAATAGACATTTAAATCAGGGTTGGTTATATTGGGTTATTATTCCTATATTTTATACCTATCACCTACTTTTTTAAAGAAACTCCACTGGTTTAAACCGTTCCCCTACAAGCTGGTCACTTGGTATCGTCCCCTTAAATTTCTAATTTCCAGAAACCAGGAAAAACTGTGTTCTGCTCCGGAAGGTGTGACCTGCGACCATAAATCCCACACCCACCTTTAATGGTGTGAGTCTATTAAAAACTGGCCTGCTGAGGGCCAGTTTAAATATGATAAACTTTGATGTTTTTCATCCCTGTTGGTCTAGGCAGGGCAATCAGAAGCCCTCCCAGGTAGCCAGCAAATGCCACAGCTCCGCTCTATAAGCCTTATATGGAGGCCGTTACTGCCGAGCGCACATACACTGGCTTTATGAGAGAAGAGAGCCTGCCAGATCAAAGAAAGGCATGTGATGGAAACGACAGGAGGTTCTCTTCGTTTTTTATTGTCAGACGCTTTTCATCCCCCAGTATATGATACAATTTACATCCCTACCTCAAATTGAAGACAAACAGCAGTTTGCTTTATGGCTGATGCATCTGCATACTTTAGTACGCCTCATCTGTAACCGGTTTTTTTTTTTTTTCCCTAATTTATGGAAATTTTAATGACATAGCAATTATATGAAAAAGTTTGCAAATGACATAAAATCCTTAACTTCATTTGGTGTAGCGGTCGAACGATATGGGTTTTTTGACAGCCGATGCCGATATCTTGGAAAGCAGGGTGGCCAATGGCCAATATAATTTTATTTATATTTAAGACATTTGAAATCATTTGAAATCACTAGTTTAAAGTTTGTTGATCGCGTGTCTCCAGTCAAGCAGAACTCTCCTCCTGTCAGCATTCAATTTGCACAGACTGACCGTCACCCAGAGAACACACGATCATGCAGGATACAAATGCACACTTCACAAGATCTCAACTACATTCAACTAAGTCTGCAAGGTTTGTGAAATTAAATGTTCATTAGTCATTCAAAGGTATAACATTGTAATATATGTAAAAATGTATGGCTATGTATCTATGGTACATTTTTCTGTTTGTTTAATTTGTAAATGTTAAAAAAAACAACCAAATATATAAATGTAATATATATATATATATATATATATATATATATATATATATAAATGCGTATTAGCTGAATGCTGACGGCAAATGAGAAAGTATATAATGTTTGCCTTTCTATTACTAATAATATTAAAGCAATCTTTATAATACATTTTTGAATACATTTTAATTCCTTTGTTTAAAAGTTCTATCTGATTATTAAGTAGACTTATATCCATATTAGACAGAACTGAACGAAGACAGCGAACAAGAGGGAAAATGTGAGAGTGGTGTGCGCTCAGGTGCCTCGAACACATCGGCCAAACAGAAAAACTTATCGGCCAATGC
>NW_015512223.1:452-999 GCF_001515645.1 Sinocyclocheilus grahami | reverse complement strand
ATTGTTAAAAAAAATCCACAAATAAAAAAAACAGCAAATTGCAATCTCGGATTAAAGTGCTTATTGCAAACATTTGCAACGCACATTTAGTGCCTACATTACAAATCCATGTGCACTGAATCACCCTAAAAACCATTTAGACCTACAACAAACAAAAACTGATTGCTAATTACAAAGCATTTACATAACAAATCATTGCATAGGGAATCAACATCCAAATCTATGGCAAACAATAAAACGGGAACATTAAAAATATACAAAACCAGCAAATAACTCTCTCCAGCTGATTGCTTACTTCGCAACATTTACAACACACATTTAACTAACAAATCTAGGCATAAGGAATCAGCTTCATCCAATAAATCTACACACACATACGCGTAATAAGTGGAAACAATGGCTCACCTCTTGTGGAGAGTTTACTGTAGATCTGTGAATTGACCTCTTTGTCTCGTAGAAAACATCGCATCTCCTCGACAAATTCCCTCACGATTGTAATAATCAAAACGAACCCCTTAAGAAAAAATAAAAATAAATGTTAAAAAAA
>NW_015512223.1:0-442 GCF_001515645.1 Sinocyclocheilus grahami | reverse complement strand
AAAAAAATGTCTTAAAATTTGACCGTGAACATTAATATTAGGGCTCTTTATTATAACGAAGCTGTGGTCGGACTCACCAGAGGAACCCAGTATGTGTACAGAGCTCCTAATCTGAGCTCATTCACAAACTGTGAGCAGGCCAGCAGCAGAAAGTACAGGTTGAAGAAGTATTTGAACTGGTTAAACAACACCTATAAACACAAACACATGATGATGAGTGAAATGACATGAATGAGTGAAACCTGATATGACACTGTTTAACATCTCAAATAATTGTACCATGGTACTGAATATTCATACACTACTGTTCAAAAGTTTGGTGTTGGTAGGATTTTATGTTTTTTGAAGGAAGTATTTTATGCTCACCAAGGCGGCATTTATTTAATCAAAAAGACAGTAAAAATAGTAATATTCTGAAATATTATTACAATTCAAAATAACT
>NW_015512222.1:7260-9204 GCF_001515645.1 Sinocyclocheilus grahami | reverse complement strand
GATCTATTCCCTTGAGCTGCCTTCTGGCTTGGATGGGTTGATCGATCTCGCCATTCGGGTCGACGACCGCATTGCTCTCCGTTCCCGGCACCGAAGAGGTGGGATTCCCCACAAGCACGTCACTGGGGCGGAGTTAGTAGCGGCGTGTGACACGCTGTCTCAACGCCTCATCCTCCCGGAGGAGGAGCCTATGCAAGTAGGGAGAGCACGGCTGACCATAGGGGAGCGACGGTGTCGCCTGGCCAATCAGCTGTGTCTCTACTGCGGTGAGGCGGCCCATGTTGCAGTTGCGTGCCCTGTTGCGGGAGCGATGCTTATAACGCAAGGGAGATCGCATGGTGAGCGACTACTATTACTACTACTCGACTAAAACCCACTTTATTATATGGATTTCTACCTAAATCTAAGGCCTGTAAATTATCAGCAAGATCAAAACAACTTTTGTACACAATCTTCTACATGCCATCTGTCCTCTGATAGTTCATACTTCTTAGTATAATTGTAAAAATGCCCACCTTCTGTCACGGTGCAGGGTGCCTTCTCGGCTTCCCCTGCAGTCTGTGTTGTCCTGTCATGTTCGTTTGAAATGAAATATAAACATGTTCCTGACAGGTTTTGTAAGATTTACCCTTAAATAATGTATGCTTTTAATATGTTTTAGTTTTAATAGCGTTCATAAGTTTCTAACTAATTTAATAATTCATTCCTGATTTTTTTTGTGTGAAATAATTCATGTGTAAATATGAATAATTTTGCCCTGTTTGTGAAGCATACATTGAGCTCAGATTCAGACACACATATCTATTGTTTTGAGATATGAAGTGTTTGTGGACCCACAACAGTCTCAAATCTCAGCCTCTGGTTAGCAGGTAATCTCCATAACTAGTTGCTGTCACGGTGCAGGGTGCCTTCTCGGCTTCCCCTGTGGTCTGTGTTGTCCTGTCATGTTCGGTAGCTCGTGGTCTGGGCAATCAGCGCTGATCTCGCAGCGGGGGTTCGCAGATCACGAGCTGACACTCCCCACCTGTCACCCATTCCCCCACTCCCTTATAGGTCTCTGTCTGTCTGTCGGTCGTCGTGAGTAGATTGTTTTGTCCCTGCTCGTGTCTTTGTGCGCGTGCAAGCATAAGTGTCTGACCCTCTGTTCTTCTGTGCTCAAGGACTCGTAACACGGAGATCCGGCATCTCGAGTGGTCCGCAGCGTCTGCCGGCCAGCTCTGGAATCTCCGCTCACCTGAGCAGCAGTTAACTATTGTTTATGTTATTTTGTGTTTTGTGGCGAGAATAAAGAATCTCCTTTCTCACTACTCTGCATCTGAGTCCTCTATCTATCCTAGACCCTGACAGAATCTACTCACCAGAATAATGGATTCAGCAGAGGAAACGGAGCTTGCGGCTTCTCGTCGTGCCTACTTGGAGATTTCTTTCCAACTCAACCAGCTGGTAGAACGGCTTGACCAGCTGCAGGCCAGCCCTTCGGCAGCTCGGGCTGGCACACCCGCTCCTGGCCCTGAAGGAGCAGTTCCTCGCCACGTGGAACCGTGGCTTAAGCCACCCGCTCCATACTCGGGTGAGCCCAACTCATGTCGGTCATTCCTGTCCCAATGCTCGCTGACTTTCACTCTCCAGCCTTCTTGTTTCCCCATGGAGCAATCCAGGGTAACGTTCATCATCACGCTCTTGGTTGGTCAAGCGAGAGAGTGGGGAACGGCCATGTGGGATAGCGAGCATGACTGCTGTTTGTCCTTTGAGGCATTCTCAAAGGAGTTGCGCAAGGTGTTTGATCACTCGGCGCGGGGAATTGAGGCGGCACGAGCCCTGTCGCTGCTCCAGCAGGGACAGCAGTCCGTGTCCGGTTACTCCATTGAATTCCGCACGCTCGCCGCATCCTGCGGCTGGAATGAGAAGGCGCTCTGGGATCACTTCCTCCATGGCCTGGCTGAG
>NW_015512222.1:1348-4230 GCF_001515645.1 Sinocyclocheilus grahami | reverse complement strand
TCGTGAGTAGATTGTTTTGTCCTTGCTCGTGTCTTTGTGTAACTTGTGAGTGCAAGCATCAGTGTCTGACCCTCTGTTCTCCTGTGCTTAAGGACTCGTAGTACGGAGATCCGGCTGCTCGAGTGGTCCGCCAGGCCAGCTGGCCAGCTGAGAAATCTCCGCTCACCTGAGCAGCAATTAACTATTGTTTATGTTATTTTGTGTTTTGTGGAAGAATCTCCTGGATTCAGCAGAGGAAACGGAGTTGCGCCGAGCCCTACTGCACCAGGGCTCTCTTCTGGGTCGACAGCAGGAGGAACTCGCGGCTTCTCGTCTTGCCTACTTGGAGATTTCTCTCCAACTCAACCAGCTGGTAGAACGGCTTGACCAGCTGCAGGCCAGCCCTTCGGCAGCTCGGGCTGGCACACCCGCTCCTGGCCCTGAAGGAGCAGTTCCTCGCCACGTGGAACCGTGGCTTAAGCCACCCGCTCCATACTCGGGTGAGCCCAACTCATGTCGGTCATTCCTGTCCCAATGCTCGCTGACTTTCACTCTCCAGCCTTCTTGTTTCCCCATGGAGCAATCCAGGGCAACGTTCATCATCACGCTCTTGGTTGGTCAAGCGAGAGAGTGGGGAACGGCCATGTGGGATAGCGAGCATGACTGCTGTTTGTCCTTTGAGGCATTCTCAAAGGAGTTGCGCAAGGTGTTTGATCACTCGGCGCGGGGAATTGAGGCGGCACGAGCCCTGTCGCTGCTGTGTAGTAAGCAGTCTGTGTCCTGTTACTCCATTGAGTTCCGCACGCTCGCCGCATCCTGTGGCTGGAATGAGAAGGCACTCTGGGATCACTTCCTCCATGGCCTGGCTGAGCATCTCCCGGAGGAGGAGCCTATGCAAGTCGGGAAAGCACGGCTGACCATAGGGGAGCGATGGCGTCACCTGACCAATCAGCTGTGTCTCTACTGCGGTGAGGCGGGCCATGTTGCAACGGCGTGCCCTGTTGCGGGGCGACGCTTATCATCCAGGATTTGGAGAGTGTTCTGCGCTGTGTGGCGTCTGCTGAACCGTCATCTTGGAGTTCCAGGTTAACCATGGTCGAGTATGCCCATAACTCCCTCCCGGTCTCGTCTACGGGTTTATCTCCCTTTCAGTGCTGTTTAGGCTACCAGCCACCATTATTCCCCTTCTCAAGAATCCGATGCCATTGTTCCTTCCACGCATGCGTTTATTCAGAGATGCCTCCGTACATGGAGGATCGCCAGAGAAGCCCTCACTCGGACTGGCGAGAGGAACAAGGCGTCGGCGGACCGTCACCGTATTAAGCCCCCACTTTACGTGTGTGGTCAGGGAGTCTGGTTGTCTTCTAAGGACATTAACTTCAGACTGCCCTCACGTAAACTGGGACCCAAATTTGTTGGACCGTTTATGATTGCTAAGGTGCTCAGTCCGGAGTCGGTGCGACTCAAATTAACCAGTTTTAAAAGATCCACCCGGTTTTCCATGTTTCCAAGATCAAACCCGTATTTCGCTCCCCCCTTCGGCCCTTGACCTGCGCCCCTCCGCCTCCCATGCTTATCGAGGGGTCGCTCATTGATGTGAGACGTAGGGATAGAGGTCACCAATCCTGGTAGACTGGAAGGGGTATGGTCCGGAGGAGAGATGCTGGATTCCGGCTCGCGACATTCTGGATTGCGCTCGCATCGATCAGTTTCATCAGCGTCATGGTAAGTCCTCCGGGGACGCTGTAACTTGTGAGTGCAAGCATCAGTGTCTGACCCTCGGTTCTCCTGTGCTTAAGGACTTGTAGTACGGAGATCTGGCAGCTCGAGTGGTCCGCAGTGTCTGCCGGCCAGCTCTGGAATCTCCGCTCACCTAAGCAGCAATTAACTATTGTTTATGTTATTTTGTGGCGAGAATAAAGAATCTCCTTTCTCACTACTCTGCATCTGAGTCCTCTATCTATCCTAGACCCTGACACCTTCAGGATTTTGTTCTGTAAAAGCTTTAATGGTTTTCATAAAAGTATATAAAACATATAACATAATAACATATAACATAATAACTTTATTTTTTTTAGTAATTTTACAAGATGAACATTTGATTTTTTTTCTTCCCAAAAATTCATGTTCAGATGTATCAAATATGATTCATCAGGCTTTTGTGGAGCATTTATTTATTCATCTCTCAGTCATCATTGTATTTCAATGCAATATACACTGAACAAAATTATAAATGCAACACTTTTGTTTTTGCCCCCATTTTTCATAAGCTGAACTCAAAGATCTAAGACTTTTTCTATGTACATAAAAGGCCTATTTCTCTCAAATATTGTTCACAAATCTGTCTAAATCTGTGTTAGTGAGCACTTCTCCTTTGCCGAGATAATCCATCCACCTCACAGGTGTGGCATATCAAGATGCTGATTAGACAGCATGTTTATTGCATAGGTGTGCCTTAGGCTGGCCACAATGAAAGGCCACTCTAAAATGTGCAGTTTTTCTTTATTGGGGGGTCTGAAAACCAGTCAGTACTGGTGTGACCACCATTTGCCTCACGCAGTGCAACACATCTCCTTCGCATAGAGTTGATCAGGTTGTTGATTGTGGCCTGTGGTCCACTCCTCGTCAATGGCTGTGCGAAGATGCTGGATATTGGCAGGAACTGGAACACGCTGTCGTATACGCCGATCCAGAGCATCCCAAACATGCTCAATGGGTGACATGTCCGGTGAGTATGCTGGCCATGCAAGAACTGGGATGTTTTCAGCTTCCAGGAATTGTGTACAGATCCTTGCAACATGGGGCCGTGCATTATCATGCTGCAACATGAGGTGATGGTCATGGATGAATGGCACATCAATGGGCCTCAGGATCTCGTCACGGTTTATCCGTGCATTCAGAAT
>NW_015512222.1:0-933 GCF_001515645.1 Sinocyclocheilus grahami | reverse complement strand
GCCTTTGGAGACGGCTTATGGTAGAGAAATAAACATTAAATTAATGGGCAACAGCTATGTTTGACATTCCTGCAGTCAGCATGCCAATTGCAAACTCCCTCAAAACTTGCGACGTCTGTGCCATTGTGCTGTGTGATAAAACTGCACATTTTAGAGTGGCCTTTTATTGTGGCCAGCCTAAGGCACACCTGTGCAATAATCATGCTGTCTAATCAGCATCTTGATATGCCACACCTGTGAGGTGGATGGATTATCTCAGCAAAGGAGAAGTGCTCACTTACACAGATTTAGACAGATGTGTCAACAATATTTGAGAGAAATAGGCCTTTTGTGAACATAGAAAAAGTCTTAGATCTTTGAGTTCAGCTCATGAAAAATGGTGGCAAAAACAAAAATGTTGCGTTTATAATTTTGTTTAGTGTATGCTTTCAAATGCTGAGCTTTGATCATAAAACGAAGCATTTAAATATTAACCTACGTAGACCTATTATTTTGAGATACAGAGTGACATCTGATATTTATATAATTTACTGTTGGTAAGTAGTCTGCTTCAGAATTTCATCTTAATTCTTGGCCATATAAATATGCTTTTGACCTTTTTTTTTTTCTCAAGTGTGAGATCAATATTCTCACTAAATCATAGCACAGTATATGGGCCACCAAATCTTGCTGTATCAAATGTTATGCAAAAAAACATTGTGTGTGTGTGTGTGTGTGTGTGTGTCTGATATACCCTACATTATGGGGGCCAAATGTCCACAAGGATAGTAATACCAGTCGTCTGTTGACCTTGTGAGGACAAGTGATTGATTGATTGATTGATTGATCCCATGATGACCAAACAGCTTATAAATCATATAGAACAATTTTTTTTGAATATGAAGAAAGTTTTTGTGTGAGGGGTAGGTTTAGAGATAGGTTTAGGGTAAGAGT
>NW_015512221.1:8732-9214 GCF_001515645.1 Sinocyclocheilus grahami | reverse complement strand
AAAAAAAGTCACTTACATCTTGTATAGCCTGAGGGAGAGTAACTTTGGGTGAACTATCCCTTTAAGCGTGTGCAATAGGCAAGAGCATCACATAAGATGATGGTAATGAATGAGCATGTTTATTCACTTCTAAAACGCCAGCGTTAAATCAAATTAGCCAGCATGTGTCTGGCTGAAGAGCGTCATGTGATGTTATTGGAGAGGACACTGGTGCGTCTGTGGGATTTGATTTGAAGCAAACATCAAACCGCGCGTCCTAATTAGCGCTGAGACTTTCTCTTGAGCTATTACAGCACGTCACATGCACTTATCTACTAGTCACTTTCAGATGGAGGATATTAATATAATTTCTCACTCACTCACGCTTCTGAAACTTCTTCCTCATGCCAGTCGCTCTTTTTCTTGGATGGCACATAATAGTTTGATTATTTAGCCATTGCTGTGACTCACGCATCTCATCACGTTTCATAAGCGTTAATAAT
>NW_015512221.1:3664-3868 GCF_001515645.1 Sinocyclocheilus grahami | reverse complement strand
TCCAAACAGCCTTAAATATAAATTTTCATTACCAAGTGCATTATAGCTGTTTATAATTATAAATGTGAAAGAATCAAGAACTTGTGAAAGAGAAGTTAAGGGATCTTGAGATGATGAAAAGGAAAATTGTTTTAGAAATATAATATTTCTCCATTTGTATTTATGTCTGTCTGTCTGTCAATCTGTTGTTCTCTTTATTCATAA
>NW_015512221.1:2770-3295 GCF_001515645.1 Sinocyclocheilus grahami | reverse complement strand
TTTTTTTTTGGCAAACCTTATTCATGTCATTCTTAGCATTTCAACTGTTTTTACTTTAGACCCCTTAAAAACATCAAAATGTCAATTAATTCAGAAGCTGAGAGCATGCATCATAGAAAAGGTGCGTTCAAATCCCTGTCTCCTAAATGCTTTTGTATTGTTTTAAAATGAAGACGTCGTTGAGTTAAAGCTTGTTTGTCTGTGGTGTGAACTCAGGAGTCCAGCTGAAGCTCAGTCCCGCGGGTGGAGATGTTGTGAGCGTCTGCGCTCCACATCTGTCCACAGCTAGCGTGGCGCGTGATGCACGTTTGATGGACGTTTGCTCTGCAACATCCACAGGGGCTCATATAAAAAACCCTGCGCCGCTTCCATCTGTTGGGTCACGTTTGGTCACATAAAACGGTTTAAATGGCATCTTTTAGCTTCAGAAATGACCTGCAGTTTGACTGCTTTATGTGACGTCCGTGATTCCCCTGCAGCCACTTTACAGCAGCTCACGTCCTTGAGATGTTCAGCGCTGAAGGT
>NW_015512221.1:0-2760 GCF_001515645.1 Sinocyclocheilus grahami | reverse complement strand
AAAAAATAGGCCTAAATGTAAGATTTATGTATGAGAATTGGTTGGTCATCATTGATTACGCCGTTTTAACATAAGAAACCTAATAAACTTAATGTGATGCTTATTTATCAGTCATAATTAAATAAATTAAATTAAAATAAATTCATTAAAATTTTCTGCAATCAAAAAATCATGGCATAGTTTATTATTGATTTTCATTCATAATGATTTTATTTTATTTAATCATATTTTTGTAATGCACTGATTTGAATTGCTTAGAATCAGCATAAATATGTTCCTTGTGAAATCAATTGAATTGATTCAGATTAAAAACATTTCTCAACAGATCTCAAACATTTTTACCGCATATTGCACAGAATATACTCAATAGTGAAGTTACAAATGATACATTTATAAATAAAATGTATTTTAAAAATCAACATATATTCCATTTAATTATTAAAAAATTCCAAATCAATTCAAAAGCAATATTCAGTTGGATACAATGTATGAAATGTCAATCATTTTATGTAATCGCAAACATTTTCGAGAAGTTAACATATTGAACATATTCAATAGTGCCAACTTAAGAAAAAGCTATAATAATAATAAGAATTTTATTTACATTTAAATCTGTATTATATTTTAAAAATTGCATATTTTTTGTATTTAAAAAAATCAAAGTAAATTATATTTAATGTAAAAAAAATGAAATAATAGCTTGCAGCTACTTATTATTATGCTACATTACTAATTATGCTACACAGATAATTCACAATCATAATTACAGAGCCATTAGACCGTCACAGAATCATAACAATACAGAAACAACTTAATAAACACACTTTGTGTGGGTTTAACCCTATAAAGCCTGGCATAAGAAGTATCATATTTGAACCCACCAGGCTTTTATGGCTCATATAGTATTATATAAAACTAACTATCAATCAGAAGACAGAAGGCATGTAGTAGATTGTGTGTGACAGGTTTAACAGCAAAGGTAGACCTCAAATATGATACAGTAGATGATATTTCCCATAATTACAGTGCATAAAAGTGTATTATTGGAAGAATAAAGCGGTTTAAAACAGCTCCGCTCCATGATTCGACAGAAGTGTTCAGAGACAGCTGATAACTGAGCTGACTCATCATGAGACTTTAATTGTTTAAATGTTTAAGGCCATAGATTTATTTAACAGTGTTAATGCATTTAGCTTCACTTAATGTGACATTAGACAGAAGAACGCGCCTCTCCTGTATCACTAAACGAAGGAGAAAGATCTTCTTTGCGGCTAATTTATTTATACAGAAGTAAAGTTATTCACAGTCTCTGCATGAGGAATTTAATTACTTATGAAACGCCACTGGTAAAGTTAATTTATAATTTCGTTAATTTATAATGTCCTTGAACTGTCTGATGTAGGGAACTATATTTTAGTCAATTTAATGTTAATAAGGTCACATCTGGTAATCAGTGATTTTAATATAATGAAATACTCGTGATTTATGTGTTGCTTTGAAAATCATTTATTTTTTGAGAATGAGAAAACATTGATTTTTTTGAAGTTGTGAACAAAGATTATTACACGTTTATTTTTATTATAGTTAAAAATGAATTGAAAAACAAGTTACCTAAAATAAAATGCATGTTAACTGACATAAAAATATAAAATATAAACCAATAAGAAATAATAAATACCATGTAAATAATATACAAACATAAATAAATAATATAAGTATTTTATATACATTTTAAAAATCAGCTATATAAGGCAATGTTTCTTATTTTAATTTAGTTTAACTTGATATACTAAAATAACTCAAACAGAAACTAAAAATAAAAATGACTAAAACTATATATACATATATTAAAAAACACAAAAACTGTGACTAAAATTAAAGTGAAAAGAGAAAATCTAAAAATCAAATCAAATTAAAAGTATTAACAAAAACTATAAACTTTAATTTAAAAAATAAAATAAAAACTAAAACTGAAGCTAAACCTATAAAAAACATTTTGTTGCTATGAATGTTAATGGAAATAAAGTAAAAAAAATTTTTTAATTAATAAATAAAAAATCAAATTCAGCATATCTCATTTCAGTTTAGTTTAACATAATGCAATAATATATCTAAAACTAAAATGAAAATTATATATGCATATATTATAAACCAAAAACTAATGACAAAAACATGCAGAAAAATTACTATAAAATTAATGAAAAGAGAAAATATTAACACAAACCCTAATAGTATATTAAACTAAGACTGCAAACTAAACGAAAATTAAAGTGAAAAATATTAACAATCTATAATAGCATATTATAAAACTGCAAATTACTTAAACTGTAAATAAAATAAAAACTGAAAATATTAAAATGAAATATGAATCTCAATGATACTAAAATATCACTGCTATCATTTGTTACTTGTCAATTCTTTGTAATTATTCCTGAAATTTACAAGCAATTTCTGAGTGAAAATAGTTTCCACACCATTTGTTTTCAGCGCAGCACTTCCAGATGAAAGGGCCGTTGGGGTCCATATTCTGGGCTGCGTGATCCAGCTGTCTGTGAGAGTCGTGTGTGTGGGAGTGTTTCTGACTGCACTGCATCTGCTGCACACATTTAAACACTATTACAGCAGAAAAATGCTGTGGCACACAAAGCTGTGACAAGTATATTAATAACTGTGTGTGTCTGCAGCCTCTGGGTCTGTGCAACCGTAAACACACAGACACACACACACACACTCGCACGCACTCACACACACACACACACA
>NW_015512220.1:2397-9206 GCF_001515645.1 Sinocyclocheilus grahami | reverse complement strand
CACCCCAGTTAGATATTTGCGCGAGCATTCGTGTGTGTTTTAACTATCATACCCACACCGTAAGTTAAATTTGACAAAAAACAAAGAGTAAATAAAGGAATTACTAAATTAAGTGCGAATAACTAAAATAAAATAAAATAAAACAAACCAAACAACGTTTTTCCTCTGGCTTAGAAGTTATTGTTTAGAAGAAAACTTGGCTACCCTGATTTTAAAAGTGAACAAAAATAAAAAGTCTGGGTTAGCACACCGTAAGCACCTGTACATACAACTGTCTATTGTTATATACCTGTACATACAATTGTCGATTTGTATATTTTTATTCCTTAGTTACTTGTTCTATTTTTCTATTTTTTATTATCTGTGTTTTTGTTCTGTCACTGTCATTCTGTTACACTGTGGAGCTTCTGTCATGAAAACAAATTCCTCGTATGTGTAAACATACCTGGCAATAAAAACTCATTCTGATTCTGATTCTGATTCTGAAAAGGAGTAATGGAACACTAAGGATAGATGTCTTCAGGGAAACTGACTGTGACAGTGTCTTTGAAAAGCCATGCAACTCAAAGCTCTTCAACATCATGTTTGTTAGCAGTGACTTGACATTGGCAAAGCGAATGCTGACAAACATAGGAAGTGTCTACAAAAAGGCTGTGTGTCTCCCGTACAAACAGGGTTACACTATATTCCCTCAACTGCACAAACCAGAATTGACTAGATTTGGTAATAATTATTATTATTAAATTGTTTATAATTTCTCCACTGGTGCTTCAGTTCTGTTTGGAAAGGCATGTAACACAGCATTTAACGACAACATTAAATCCACCTGGTGTTATTAATCTTGTGGTAGACAGTGGTCAGCATGCTATGACTTATATATAGATATATATAATTCATAGAAACACAACAATTCATACAACTACGAATGTACTTTTGTATATAAATTTGCTGGTATGCATGATGCTAAATTTCCAAATGATTTTCTGCTTTTAGAAAAAACTAAATGTAGTGTCCGAAAAGTTAAACTCTGTCCTCTTATCATCTTTTTAGCTAATGGACAATCGGGGAGAGGCAAAAAGGACTAGAAAGAGGAAAGTCTACCGTGACTTTGTTAATGGTACATTATTATTTCATGTTTCAAAGCAGCTTTAGATTATCATGTGTTCATATGTCAACCTCAAACTGTCACACTAATTTATTTCTGTTTTATTCAATTTAGACTTTGACCTTGAACATGACAGTGATGTGACTGATATTGACCTGACACAGCTCAGTCAGAGTCTCCTGCCATCCAAAAAATGTGAGTTGCCTACTTTTTCTTTTTCAATTAGTTATGGTGACTTAAGGTTTTCTGAAGGGTTGTCCCATGTCATAGGGGAGGAGTTCATCTACTACCCCTTGTAACATTTTTTTGACATTACTGGTGCGCGTCCCCCCCCCCCCCCCCAAAAAAAAAATGTGGGGGATTAAACCCCCAAAAAGAGGAATATTCACACAGAAACACTCTTCATGCTCTTAAACACCCTCAGAACTCTTATGGGAGCCAAACAACAACTGCTAATGAGCTGGGAGGATTGTCTGAGTGATGAATGATTCTGTCAGTTAAATCATAGCTGGAAATGGGGCACTCTATCACAGGTCCTCCAAACACACGTGCTGTAAACGTCCCTCTCTCCGCTGAAGGGGTTACTGATTGCTCAGGGTCCAGACGCATCCAGCACACTCATGTTAGTGTGTCATTCGCTTGGTACTCGCTGTCCTGCTTTAGATCTGGACCAGCCACACGTACAGCACAGTGGTGTACCATTTTAAAGATGTATGAAGGCCTGTACTGTTACTGTAATGATTGTTTCCTATGAGACTCATAAAACAGATGTTCTCATTCAGCCTCTAATATACAACGCAAACATTTCTGCTTTGTTGTTTTAACATTACATAATGGCTAACTCCCTAAAAGGCCTAACAAAAGTGCATTGATATTAAGTCCAATAAGTCTAATTATAATTTCAGTCAAAGTTTCTTGCACCAAAAACAGTCATGTTCTTTTTGACCCTGTTAAACTGACAGTTGTTGCTACTGTACCTTTAAAACGTCTTTTTTAAAAGATCTAACTCACCTCTGTTGTTTGGATAATCAATCACAACTCTAGTAGCAGTTGATGAATAAGCATAAATATTTAAAAGTGGGTGGCCTTATGTTAATGAGCTCATGAATAATGTCAACAGTGACCACCTAGTTTTTTTTCAAGTGCTCTGGAAGTATTTTTTCCATTCATTTTCTCCTTAGACCTTTCATAAAAGTAGCATTTGTGGTATTTTGTAACATTTTTATTAAAAAGAAATTCAAGTAATTGAAATTTGGGGAAAAAACAATAGGTACAAGACACATCCAAAGAAACATTATGGAACTGATTAAAAAAGTGGCATACTAAATTTAACGACTATAGGTCTGTAAACATTGATTATAATTAGAAATGTCTTTCCTCTCATTCCCTTCCTAAAATTGGCACTTAACTAAGCTGCATCTATTTGATCAAAAATACTGTGATATTCTGAAATATTACTATAATTTACAATAACGATAATGATGCAGTGATGCAATGCTGAATTTTCAGCATCATTACTCCAGTCTTCAGTGTCACATGATCCTTCAGAAATCATTCTGATATGCTGATTTGCTGCTCAATAAACATTTTTTATTATTATTATCAAAGATGAAAACATCTGTGCTGCTTCATATTTTTGTAAAAACACTGATACTTTTTTCAGAATTCTGTGACGAATAGAAAGTTCAAAAGAACATTTATTTGAAATATAACTTTTTTCTTTACTGTCACTTTTAATGCATCCCTGCTGGATAAAAGTATTAATTTATCCCCCCCCCCCAAAAAAAAAGATGTTGGGATATAAACCCTGAAAAGGTATTTGTTTAATAATTGCTCATATTTGTTTAAGAGCTCCACTTTATATATATATATTTTTTTAGTAGTTCAGTTTAATAGTTAATTTTAATTTTCTAATAATGTTCAGTATTAGAAGATTAGCATAACAGTGTTGGATTAATATACTTTTTTTTGTTTGTTTTTTCCAAAGGAAAAGCAGAACCTGATTGGAACAAAAATAAACAAGCTGGTAAAAGGGCTGTGTCCTACCCAGAGCCACCTCCAAAATATAACCATCCAAAAACCCCAGCCAGGTAATTGCTCGGTTAAAAATTTTCTTACCTGATTAATCAACATTGAGCTTTTATTTGGGTTGTTAATATCAGTTTAATTTTATGTACAGTTGAGGGTCAACAGAAACCATATGGAGACTGTGCCCATTCTTTAAACAGTAAAACAAAAGGAGGAGGTACAGTAAACTGCTGTGATTTGTGTAGATATGGGTTACACATTCTACAAATTTGTTAATGTTCTAATTTGTCATATGTCCTTGTTTGTGATAAAGGTAAAATTTTGTGCCCAATGCATTTAAATGAAACGTGCCCGACCCCTGACCTGTTCAACACTACGTTAAGTTGTAAGTTTGTGACTGCTTTGTGTAATTTTACACACAAAAAAAATCATGCTTATAAAAAGGACTGTTTCCTTGTAATAGTTATTGAATCTTAATCTTTGTTTGACGTTTATTCTTAGTGGATGTTCAAATCACACCTACAAGTAGAAACTTGGCAACATTCACGCCTTCACCAGTACCAGGTATGTGCTATCTAAAGTCATTGGCAAATTGTTGGCAAATCAATTTTACAGTCAAAATGCATCACTTTTTGAATATTTTATTCAACAGCTGGGCTGTCACACTTCCAAGAGGAAAGAACAGGTATGCCACCAAAAATTGCTGTGAATGTAGTACAATCCTCAGTTGATTTTTATAGAATCATTAATGGGTTAGGGAAGTAATGTCACGTTCCATGGCAAAAGTACTGTAAACACTTCATTCAGCAGGCAAGATATTGTTTGTTAGCTTTGGTTTCGGATTATAGGGACCTCTCTCCATTATGTGAAGTCAGGACAAATACATGTTATTGTTATAGCATTTAATAGTAAAATTAGACCATTAAATGTTCCAAAAGTAACACGTTTTATTTAATATTACTATAAAGGACAGTTTAACTAAACCTCACTGGATCTTCAAATAAGACCGAGGCAAAGGTCCACAGCTCACGAAACGGCTACCCCTAGAAGTATGTACCTTTTTTTTTTTTCTCTCACATAGAGTGTAATAGTACAATTATATAGTAGAATGCTCCGAAACTAACACGCCTTATTTAATGTTACCATGAAGGACAACTTCATCAAACCCCGCTGGATCCTCAGATAAGACAGAGACAAAGGACCACATCTCATGAAAGAGCTACCCCCAGAAGTATGTACCTGTTTTTTTTTTATTTTATTCATACATAGCATTTAATAGCACAATTATATAGTAGAATGCTCCGAAACTAACACGCCTTATTTAATGTTACCATGAAGGACAACTTCATCAAACCCCGCTGGATCTTCAGATCGGACGGACACAAAGGACCACATCTCATGAAAGAGCTACCCCCAGAAGTATGTACCTGTTTTTTTTATTTTATTCATATATAGCATTTAATAGCACAATTATATAGTAAAATGCTCCAAAACTAACATGCCTTATTTAATATTACCATTAAGGACAACTTCATCAAACCCCGCAGGATCCTCAGATAAGACGGAGACAAAGGACCACATGTCGTGAAACGGCTATCCCCAGAAGTATGTTGCTTTTTTTTTTTCTTTCCTCAGTGTCCTAATGTATATAACTTAATGTAAATGGTTGCAAAGCTCTTTACATCTTCAAAATTACTTGGTGGTCTTTTATTTCCATTACTTGTTTTACTTTTTCCAACTGTGGATGAACAATATAACACCATTTAAGGTCAACATCTACAACACACAAGCCCTGAATCTTCACAGACCCATGGACATATGTAAAGGCATAGGTGCAAATGTTTTGAAAAGTTTCGAACTGAATGTGTAAAATTACAATGTAGTTTTTTGTGCCCTGTTAAAGGGCAAGACAAACAGTCCTGTCATTTTAAGAATTTTTAGAATTGGAATGGAGTCCTGAAATACCAGCTCCAGCATCTAGAAAAAAGTGAATGTTATGATTTTGAATGTCAAACAGGTGTGTGCAATTCGTGCTGAGTGCAATCAGTGCAATGCATGATGGGAAATGTAGTCCGAGGTGCTATGCAACAGTTTGTGTGGTGCGAGAGTCAATGAAAAGGAAAGTTCATGGACCGGATTCGTGACAGTTAGATTAAGTTATACTAAATAAAAAATTATAATGAAAATAATCACTGCCTTTCTGGAATATGGTCTGACTGTTGCAGGGTGTTATGAATGTTTGGACAAAATTAAAGCCATTTTTACAATTTGACATATGAAACTCCACAATATATGTAAATTGTATTTATTTTTTTTATTATTCTAAGATGATAACAGCCTTTGTGACAATAAATGTTGGTATCAAGGTGGTGTGATTGGTCCATGCCCTAGATCAACCAATAGCACTATGAGAGGCACGTGCTATTGATGTGTGTTATGTTTGTTTTTTGTGCATGTCTGAGTGCCTTTCCAGCGAACTCAAAACTGAACGACACGTGTGCCTTTCTTGTGAAATGATGCCAGTGATGCAGCCACAGTCCTAAACGAAAATTTAAATAGTTGTTAGCAATTACCAGAAGATGCATAGCTGATAAATAAATTGCATCACTGATAAGAAAGGACGCGCGTATATGTCTGTCGATGCATCACTTATTTACAGCTTACTTGATACGTTATACACACTATACAAACAAATTTGCTAGGCTCAAAACTACATACAGTTTTGCCTATGAGATGTCATTCACAGTTGGAGCTAAACTTGCAGTTTATATGCTCTCTATGTAAAGGCAGTTAGTGGCTCAGGTTTGCTCTGTTAAAGTCTCTAACCGTAATGTAAGATTAACATTTTCAGTCACTTCTGTGACATTTTTAGAACATATTTTTTTACTTTTGTACTTCATGAAATTACGTTAGGGTGCAACTTGTCTTACAGGGTCACATAATGAACAGCCATCTGTGAGACTTCAGGAATCCTTCTCCAGGCCATCTACCTGAACCGAACGAGGTATTGCAATTTTTCTAATTTCATTACATTAAAAAAGGGGGATTCTACATAGTTATGGTGCTCATTAATTAATGTGTCCTTTTTTTTTTTTTTTTCACTGTAACTATTTTCGAAGGATTATCTTTCACACTTTTGTTTTTTAAATCTATATAGTATTGTCTCCAGTCCAAAATTCTTCATTGTCATCCCAGTCCCAGAGGACACCCCAGTGTATGTGAGAATCTTGCTGTCACATCTTATTTTATACACATACCTTAATTACAACATGGCCAAATGTATAAATTCATACATTTCTCTGAATCTAAATTCATACAGTTACAAATATATATGCTCTCGAGGACCAGGGTTGGCTACCTTTGATTTAGTCATTGTAAATGATTATATGGTTTCAATAGTTTACTATGTAGAATTGGACTCTTAAAAAATATAAATTTTTGCAACATCCACAAAGTAGTTGAAATGGGTTACAGTAATGGGTTGTTGTGTTTTCTACCCTCTTATTTTAGTCTGTTTATTTTATATATTAATTTTCTGGTCAGTTAATTGTAAGCGTACTAACGGACATTCTTGTAGTGCCTTTAATACTGTCTTTCCATAATCTACACGACGTTTCTGAAACATTAATAACAGCATTTCCTAATGTTGTCTTGCCTCTTGACAGCTGCTTTCCGG
>NW_015512220.1:0-1705 GCF_001515645.1 Sinocyclocheilus grahami | reverse complement strand
GGCGCTGAAACAGCCGGGGCTGGCGGCGTGTGATGGGGCACACCTGAACCAAATGGAGCCTCATCACCGCCGCTGTTTAAATGCCAGGCGCGCCTCTCCTCGGGAGACCGGTCTCTTCCCCGTGCATGCACGATGGTGTCCTCGTGGGTCCAGGAGGGGTGCATCGAGGGATCTCCGTGCCGCCGACGATGCGAGCTACCGGACCCGCGGTCCGGACGAGGGCCGCACCTGTTACACGGCCGTCGGGCCAGGATGCCGGGCCGTCTAGCCCCTCCCCATGCCGGGGCCAAGGCGAGAAGGATGCAGCCGCTGGACAAAGCCGCCGCACTTCGCGTCGCAGACTGGAGAGGGGAACGCGGCCGGCCGCCGGTCTCCGCCCCTTACCTGGACCCCTCCTTCCTGATCACTGCCCTTCCCTGCACGAAGCCCGCAGCACGACGAGGACACCAGATTCCCTGTTTATTTTGGACACTGGATACCCCTTTTTCCCTGGACACAGTATTGTTTTATTTTTATTTTGTCAATAAAAGCCTCTCTGAGGCCTGACGCCACACCCCCTGTGTCTGTCGTGTGCTCCCCCCGTGACAATACATACATACATGCATGCATAGAGACACACACACACACACAGAACTGTTATTTAAAAGATCATATTACATTTTTATTGTGCTGTCATTTTTAGGTTCAGCAACTGTCCAGAGTGGGTGGTTCTTCTGTCAGAGACTGCGTGAACAAAGTCATGAACCGGTATATATTCAGCTTGCTTATTTTGTGTGTATTGCTGAATAATATTTCAGTAAAAATATGTATGACTGCCAGAACAACTTCAGCATTTGATATTACTTGAATGCAGGACTTGTTTTTTCACACACTATTATACCTGTTTTTGTGTTAAGTTTTATGATGTTCTTACTGACTGACTGTCAGCAAGAGCGAAAACAAGATATCAAAACATAATGTCAGTGTAAGCAATGAATGACAATAATTACTTGTCATAAGAATTGTGGATATTGATAAGGACATAGTTCAGAGCACTTGTTAAATGATAGATGAGTGGTTGTGAAAGTGTTTTTAACATTGCATGCAATTGCCATGCTGCACAGTACTGTTCATTTGTAATACTGACCTTATGTTGAATTTTTTTCTGAAGTAAAGTAATCATGACTACTTTCACAGAATCATGTCAAATGCCTTAATGGCAAAATTCAATATGAGGGGTGGTGGCCACCTTGAAAAGAAGCCATTCAAAGCTACACCTTTATATTACGTAATTCAAGGTAAATTTGGCCTTATGACATTTTTAAAAACATCTTATGTCCCTTGTCTACTATTTATTTTAAAAGACCACCTGTCTTTATCAGAAATGTCCGGTTCACTTTCATACAGTTACACACCTAGTTAAGGGTCTTTCTCAAGAGCACCACAGTGATACAGAAGAGGGGGGACAAATGTTGTGTTTTAAGTAATCTAGCATGCATGTAATGCAGAACATCTTTTGTCAACATAACATTTTTCTAGACTAAAATAACATGTAATACATGTTTACTTTTTTTCTAATGCTGCTTTCATGAACCAAATGGAAAGGTCTTGTTCCACGGTTTTAAATTTAGTTGTATAACTATAAAGACATTTTCAAGTGCATGTCATTTAACTAAAATTTTGCCTTTTCTTATTTATATATATATATATATATATATATATATAT
>NW_015512219.1:8361-9206 GCF_001515645.1 Sinocyclocheilus grahami | reverse complement strand
CATGTTTGCATATTGTGTATCACGTGTATCATACCATTTCTGTATTTAACAGCTTGGCTGGGATCATTGCATTTGCAAAGAGGTTACCTAAATATAATAAACC
The DNA here is from genome assembly GCF_001515645.1 of Sinocyclocheilus grahami. Classification (NCBI taxonomy): domain Eukaryota; kingdom Metazoa; phylum Chordata; class Actinopteri; order Cypriniformes; family Cyprinidae; genus Sinocyclocheilus; species Sinocyclocheilus grahami. The sequence continues at coordinate 9,103 of NW_015512219.1, read as the reverse complement.
TCATCTGCATACAGAACTTCAAAAACAATAATTAGAAAACCAGCCTTCTCATATGGAAATGTAATATATGTAGCATATTTTGCCCTACATGCAACTTTATTCAAACAAACACACACACACAAAATCAGTATGATTATATAAGTAAATATAAAAGAAAAACATATATAAGCATACTGATTTTTAGGATGGATATATGTATACATGACATACTGCATATGTCCAAAAATGTATTACACATACATAAACATATTTATATGGGCTAGATATATATGAAATTGTTCCTAATTATAATAGGTTTCATATATGCTCTTACTTCATATAACAGTATTTTTAATGTATATTTTGCATATATTACATGCACGTGTGGGTTGGAAACTAACTGAAATAAAATATTTTTAAGATGAAGTACTAAAATTAAAAACTTTATAAAAAAACAAATACTAAAAAACTGAAATAAAAAATACAATAAAGCTAAACAGAAATATTAAAAATGACAAAAGTACATATAGCAAATAACTAAAACTTAAACTAAAATAAAAAAAAACAATGAATGATAATTTAAAATATGAATAAATACACAGATGGCATATGAATGATACTGAAATAACACTGGCGGACGGAAATAAAGTGCAATATGGTGACTTTCATAAACACATGATCAGAATGGATCCTTCTGCTCTCATAAATGAAACTCTTTCTGAAAACGTCTTGTTTTTTTCCGTTGTATCTGTCCTCTTTGTGA
>NW_015512219.1:6287-6642 GCF_001515645.1 Sinocyclocheilus grahami | reverse complement strand
AAATAACAAGTCTGTTCAGTTTCAAATTATACAGTGATAAATGTGAACCATGAATTATATGTGCAATGCTCAGCAAAGTTATTATAGTTAACCAAATCTATAGTTAAAAGAATTTCATTACTTGAAAAAAAAAACTTAAAATGAAATATAAAAAAATATTAATTGTAATGTTTTTTCTAAGATTTCTAAATCTTAATAATTAATTTTAATAACAATATTAAATGTTTAGACCGTAACACTATGTAAACTGTGTCTGCGGATATTTATGTACACTACTGCTCAAAAATTAATAATATACATTTTTAAAAAATTTTTTTAAAGAAGTCTATTTGATAAAAAAATACAGTAAAAATAG
>NW_015512219.1:3972-4672 GCF_001515645.1 Sinocyclocheilus grahami | reverse complement strand
TTTTACGGAGCCCCGCACATGACATGCAAGAAAAAATAAATAAATAATGTGCATGATTTACTAATTAGTAAATCGTGCGCACAATTTATAAATCGAGGGAACTAAATAGTAAATCATGCATACGATTTAGCCTACTAATTTTTTCTTGCATGTCATGTGAGGGGCTCCGTAGTTTTTCATGCCTCTAAAGACAAAAAAAAATGTAATTGGACACCAAAGCGTGCACTATTCCTGAAAGCATCTACTGCACATATTTTATGTTACTTACATGCATACAGAACATTTGCATACTGTGCGCAGTATAGAAACTAAAGAGCAGTGAGTGTGGTCACAGAGGACTGAAGCATTAAGAGCATGTTAGTGTGTTATTCTGATCAGAGCCCACACGTCTCTCTCTCTCACAAACACAGCTGTGTCTCCGTCCCTCCCTCAAACTCTCTCGCTCGCTGTGGCCAGTCAAACGCCGTCCTTCCCAACTCCCCTAAAACTCTGTTTACAGTTTTGTGTCCGTGTCCCACCCCTTGTCCGCAGTCATCCACGTTTATCCAACACATCCAGCGCTCTAATAATCTGTGAGCTGGGTGGAGAGATTCTGGCAGAGGACGGATACAATAGCAAGGGATTTGGACCAACGCAAGGAAAACGAAAGGAGGGAATGTTTAGTGAGAATCAAACGAGCGAGAGAGGAGTTCAGTTTCTC
>NW_015512219.1:0-496 GCF_001515645.1 Sinocyclocheilus grahami | reverse complement strand
TGTCCTAATGATTTGTGGCCGTCTCTACGGCCATCTGTCAGAGAGGGGTTCCCGCACACTCGAGTCTCTCTGTTGTGGCCCAGACGGCTTCCTCTCCTCAACAGTAGATTGGGTGTCACTTCAGTTACGTCTGTCCTCACATCCCCCTTTTTCAAGCCTCTCACTTACTATTCAGGCCTTTCTTCCTCCATTCAGGTCTTTCTCCTCTCATTCACAGACCCTTTCATCCCATCCATCCATCCCGAACAGCAGCATTTTTCATTCGTTGCTATGACTCCCTAACCCCTGTCCTCTCTGACTCCGCCCCCCTCATCCGATTTCCCCAATATAAGTCCCTCTTTTTCTTTCTCTCGTCTCTCTGTATTGTTGATTTATAGTGGTGGTGTGGTACGTGTGCTCCGTCTCGGTGACTTTTATAACGGCCCGTCACACATTCCTCTGTTTTTAACTCTGTTTCTCTTTAACTTATCTTCTCTATCCTCACAAAGAGTCTTTG
>NW_015512218.1:8546-9209 GCF_001515645.1 Sinocyclocheilus grahami | reverse complement strand
TTTTTTTTTTTACTTGTGGAGAAATAAGATATATCACATTATGTGAGTAAAATAGTTTGCAGATGTTTCATGTTGACTTCACCCAGATTTGTTTTGTAGTTATCTCAACATGGTGAGCACTGTATTGAGGGGAAAATCTTTAGATAGAGTAACTGCATTCCACTAAGAAGTGATCATCCTGATTCTCTGTTCCCTTGAAAAACTCCACAATGAGAGCTTTAGAGGTTGAAGGCTGAATGGGCTCATTTGAAATAGCATACTAGAGAGATATTTTATACTGCAAAAATAATAACAGTAGCATGCTATTCTGAATTCAGCCCAAGTCATGTTTTGCATTTCTGTTTGAAACCCCCTACACTATTTTGGACAGTGTACAAGGACAATTTCTCCCATAAAGCGCCCTGCAAAAGCGTCATTTATGCCATTTGAAACGCACTATAAACAGCCGTTCACAAAGAAAATGTGCGCTAGATGGGCGCGTTTGATGGTTGCATCGAGTCTAGCGAATAATGGTGTTCTGAAAATGCGGCGCTCAATTTAAAAGAAATTAAACTTTTAAAAAAACGTCACTCTCGTTTTTAAACCAAAAAACCGCAAAGAACAGCCACTTAAAGGATCTGTTAAAAAAGGATTAAAACGTTCAAAACCGACTTGTTTTTTCCT
>NW_015512218.1:0-500 GCF_001515645.1 Sinocyclocheilus grahami | reverse complement strand
AGTGAAAATCACAAAAAGATGTATGTCTAAAGATGTACATGTGTGTTTGTGCTGCATGCTTTTCTTTGTGCATCCTTCTCTCAGATTTATTTACAGTGGTGTTGCCCAGTGACGATCCAAACACGGCCCCTTCGCCACAGAATCCCCCATCAGCGCTGTCTATAAATGCTGCTGACCCATTTGACTTCACACACATCTGGACTGAAACAACTCAATGCCTTTGGGATGTCCAGGTGCAGTTGGGAGTTTGAAGTCAATGAGAGAGAGAATGTGTCTGCATGAGAAAGACAGAGAGAAAGAAACTTTAAACGCGTTTTTTATGTTCAGCGTTCAAACTATTACTACTACACTAGATTTTTACATTGTCTGAAGAAAAAGAGTGGTGCTTACATGTACAAAAAAACCCCAACATAATGCTATGGTGTTGCAATGCAGTTGCTGAGGTTTTCTGAGTTGTTAGAGTGTTGCTATACGGTTGCTAGGGTGTTAATGCAATGTAG
>NW_015512217.1:8600-9210 GCF_001515645.1 Sinocyclocheilus grahami | reverse complement strand
TGATTCTGCTCACACAACTCAATTTAGTTCTACCATTCTTTTTTTAATTTTTTAGATAAAACATACATACAGTGACGAGTTATAGGTATATAAATGTGGTTTAGATAAAACATACATACAGTGACGAGTTATAGGTTATTTTGCATTTGTTTTAAAGGGGTCATATGATGCGATTTCAAGTTTTCCTTTCTCTTTGGAGTGTTACAAGCTGATTGTGCATAGATAAGATCCCTGAAGTTGCAAAGACTAAAGTCTCAAAACCAAAGAGATATTCTTTATCAAAGTTAAGACTCTGCCACGCCCCCCTAAAACGCCTCGTTCTAACACGGCCCCACATAACTATGTCACTATGTAGAAATATTTGCATAATGCCGCCCAAATGTTCACGCAAAGAAAGAAGGCGTGGTTTCAGTAACTGCAGTTAGTGTTGAAGCAGCCATGTCAGGGAGACGCTGTGTGTTTAGGCGAAAGCAAAAGCACTTTATTTGGCCTTCCAGAAGTAGATGCATTTAGGAATCTTTAAGATTACTTACAACAGAACAGCAATGCATTTTATGGACGACCGTTTCGTGAACCTAGGAGAGGAGGTAATTCTGACTTTGCTATGACA
>NW_015512217.1:0-1957 GCF_001515645.1 Sinocyclocheilus grahami | reverse complement strand
CCGATACCGATAACCGATTCTTCTTTATTTTTGAAAGCCGATAACCGATATGTTGGCCGATAAATCTATATCCAAATTGTTATATACTTTTTGAGAGCCTGATTACAAAAAAGGTCTCATCATTAAAAGCCACATCCCAAACACTTCAACATAAGCAGCCTAGTTTGAACGGTGTACGTTTTAAAAATATTTTTACTCTCCCATTACCAAATTTAGTCATAAAAAAGTCTTACAAATAAATAAAATTATGCATAAATAATGCAAACAAGTCACTGGACATCATTACACGTGTAAAGAATCAAAATGAATGCGCCATAGATCAATAAAACGGAATAGCCTCTGCACGGACAATAATTAAATGATTTTAATTACTAAACCATATTGTTGATGAAAATAATAAGAGAAAAATACAAGTGGTTGTTGTTATTAATAATATATCAATGATTTTGAAAAAGTAACAAATTAATACCACTGTTTTAAATAGCAGCAGTTGAGCTGCGCGAGCTGAAGCTGAAGAGCTGAATGAACATGGTAAACTGAAGTGTTTTGCTGGCAGCTTATTTAACTCATGGAAATGCATCCTGAGATTAATATTAATACAACATAAACATAATATTACAACTTATATATGTACAAAATGATGCAGTTATTGCGTGCTATAGTCAGAATGTGTGATCCTGTTGTGGATGCGCTCTTCCCATAACAACGCGCTGAAACACGGCAACTAAACCCAAAGAATTCACAACGTTTTATTATAATAATGTTCTCATTAGAATGTTATATACACGACATTCCCAATCATAGTTATTAATGTTGTGCACTGCTGTTTGAGCTGCGTGTGCTGAGCTAAAGATGATCACCGGTAAACTGAAGCGCTCTTTTAACTTAACCAAACGCATTCTATATGAGATAAATCAGATATACATCAAATAAACACAATATTACAATGTACAATTGCACAAAAGGCTGCAAACGAACAGCGCGCATCTGAAGTGTCTCTGAAGGAAATAATGCATTATTTATCGGCTTTAAGATATCGGCCAAATTTTCTTATCAGGCCGATACCGATAACAGAAAAAATGAGCCGATATGGGCCGATACCGATATGGTGGCCGATATATCGTGCATCCCAAGTTTTTTGTTTCTTGTTTAATGTGTTTTGTTTTGTTCTGCTTTGCTTTGTGTTTTTGTTTTGTTTTGTTTTGTTTCGTTAAAAGTAAAACCAGCATGATCCTAAATGCAGTAAAAATGCAAACATTTAGTATAAAAACTTAACCAATACTATTCAGAACATCTATAAAACTATTCAATAACAAAAAAACTAAAACTACTAAATTCAACACATATATATATATATTAGTTGTAAACACAAGTACTGTTTTGTTATCTAACATGATTAGAAGCGCTTTTGCTGATTTATTTTCAACCATGCCTTTAATGTTTACAACTAATGCTCACTATTTTGTGACATTTTTTTTAAGACTTAAAGATGATGAAGTTATGCATACTGTACATTGTTTTCTATAACTGTTGTGCTAGAGTTAATGTGAGAATGAGAAAACCTGCTTTGCTGCTTCTGTCAGCAGGCTATAACTTCTCTTGAGTTTCTTGAAAGATTTTTGTTATGCTAACACAGTCAACTACCTTCATCACAACACAACAGCTTGTAGCCATGTTGTTCATACACATATAAGAAAGACTCTGTTTTGTATTCTAATGAGCATAGAGTGTTTTGCCCCAGACTCATCTGTTGGTTTCAGATCATAAATCTGATAGCACTGAAATAAAGAGGATACTGTTTATACAAAACACCTCCAAGCAACAGCACCAGTTTATTCCCGTTGCCATGCTAACACTTTGGTAAACGGCAACACACTCTTAAAAATAAAGGTGCTTCACGATGCCATAAAAAAACATTTTTTGTCTAAATGGTTCCATAAAGAACCTTTAACATCTG
>NW_015512216.1:7111-9212 GCF_001515645.1 Sinocyclocheilus grahami | reverse complement strand
TCTCCATTCTTTCAATATCATACTACATTAAACTTCTTCTTTTTTTAGATTTTGTCTGAAGGTTCAATAAATGTTTTTCTGACTATTATTTAATATGTCAGGCTTTATGGGGTTAAACTGATAGCTGCCTCTTGCTCTATCTGTCAAAAGACATCACTTCACCTAGATCAATCTAGAAACACTAGAACATGTGTCTTTCAAAGCAGTGCTTGCCTTAAAACAGGTTACAGGTCTGGTGTGATGGGACACAGACAACAAGGGGAAACGATGGTGAGATGCTGTAGAGTCCCTGCGGTAATCTGGTTCATCCTCCACAACCTAAGACTACTGACAGGCCTGGAAGATGTGGATTTGTGCTCTGCAAAATGCATAATTACCTGATTTGCATAATTCCTTTAGTGAATCATGTGCTAAAACAACACAGAGAGCCTGTGCAAATGAAGCCAAAGTCTATTATATGAGCTGTCAAGTGTGGTCTGAGACAAACTAAAGGTTGCAGGTTACTGAAAAAGAAGTAGAAGAAGAACAGGAAAGAACAAGCCCTTCATTTTGTATGCTTCAATAGGGAATATATAACTCTAGGTGCTCTCATTTTCATCAGTTGGAATGTATCCCATTTGATTTCAGATACTGTGCTGTTTAAATGAACCCAATCCGATTTACATATTAGTTTACATGTGCATTACATGTATTCCAAACAAACTTGGCACTGCATTCAGAACTAGAGAAAGACATTGTGATAATGTCATCAGAGCAACTGTGAGTATAATTGTCATTTTTGCCTTGATGACATATCTAAAAGGAAAGCTGGCATTTAGGGCAGAAGAGCTTTTTTTAGCACACATTTACAGTAGTAAATATTCATAAGTTTGTGACAAGTTCATAAGACATGAGGCATAAATAAACAAACGCATAAAACGTATGTGAACATTCACATCATAGCAGTAGGGGAGAGCGGGGTAAGTTGTCACATGGGTAAGTTCATAACTCCAACACTAGAGGCTCTATCTCAAAAATCAAATAGACACTTTGTGTGACTTCTTCTTCTATAGTCAACTTCCTGTTCACATGTGGTCAAGATCGCTCTAATCTGAGGTTAGCACAATTTTCTTATTTTTTTGTCTTAAAAAGAAAAAATTTGCACTTTAAATTTTATGCAATACGACTTTGTTAGGTATGAATGTTAAAAATGATTATTTTGCACAAAATAGAGGAGACAATAACGTGTCTTTTGATATTTATCTGACGTGCTATGTTGAGCTAGCCTTGAGATTTAGCCAACATTAGCACACATGTCAGTTTGGGGCAAGTTGTCTTAATGACTTTGGGGCAAGTCGTCACATGTGACAACTTGCCCCAGTACAAATAAACACATAGAACATGCTCAAAAAACATTGTGATATTGTAATTTATTTGTAATTATAAAATGTATAATTACAAATATTTGTAATTGCAATAAGGTTTTTGAAGAAAGATGGTTCGAAATTATCAACAAAAGACAGAGCATGGCAGTACACCACCTGACATAATGTGATGTGACATGTGGCCAAGTATGGTTACCCATCCAAAGTGCACACACACAGCAGTGAACACACACCCGGAGCAGTGGGCAGCCATTTTTGCTGCGGCGCCCAGGGAGCAGTTGGGGGTTCGGTGCCTTGCTTAAGGGCACCACAGTCGTGGTATTGAAGGTGGAAGTTGAGATTTAGCCAACATTAGCACACGTCAGTTTGGGGCAAGTTGTCTCAATGACTTTGGGGCAAGTCGTCACATGTGACAACTTGCCCCAGTACAAATAAACACATAGAACATGCTCAAAAAACATTGTGATATTGTAATTTATTTGTAATTGCAATAAGGTTTTTGAAGAAAGATGGTTCGAAATTATCAATGAAAGACAGAGCATGGCAGTACACCACCTGACATAATGTGACGTGACATGTGGCCAAGTATGGTGACCCATACTTGGAATTGGTGCTCTGCGTTTAACCCATCCAAAGTGCACACACACAGCAGTGAACACACACCCGGAGCAGTGGGCAGCCATTTTTGCTGCGGCGCCCAGGGAGCAGTTGGGGGTTCGGTGCCTTGCTTAAGGGCA
>NW_015512216.1:0-6965 GCF_001515645.1 Sinocyclocheilus grahami | reverse complement strand
TCTGTGTGGAGCCATTTTCAAACAGTCGTCCAAAAGAGACCTGGGTAAAATGCAACAAATGGGCCCATGATGCTTGCACCTCAGGCCAGGCAATTTATGTGTGCCAGAATTGTGACTCTGAAGATGAGTTTGGTTAGTCAGATACAGGGCATCTGTTTTGTTCTGAGGTTAAACATGTTAAGTTAAGCGAGTTATCTGCAGTATCTCATTCAGTTATCATGGATCTATGTGCAAGCCAGAGAATGTTTGAGTTTAAAGTTCAAAGTAAAGTGGTCTTGCCACTTAATGTGTTTTGACGGAAATGTGTATTGTTTGGATTGAAATAATTGTTTTTCCAAATTCTCTAGGCATGATTGTTTATATCTCCAGTTCTGGTTTGAATTTAAAAATTAAAATCAATAATTACAATTAAGTAGTTGTGTTCTTATTTTTAGATAATCTAGTGTGACAACTTAGCCGCCATTGGGGCAAATTGTCACAAGTGCACATTCTCTATTCAACAGTCTACAACTCCGTAATGAGATAAGATATGAAAATGTAATGAATACAACATATGTGCCCAAGACTTCCTTCTTTCATTTGGTATGACATTTATACCATTGTGATGTATGGTGCTCAGTAAATGTTAGACAGTGTGAAAAGTGTGACAACTTACCCCGCTCTCGCCTACATATGAGTTTGCAAGGAATTTGAGAAGAAAAAAAAATAAAATCCTGTTAGGATTATTTCAGAACCCCCTCCAATTGAATAAATTGAGATACACTTGAATTGAGCTCATTCTAATCAACTGAGGTGTTTACATGAAGGCTTCTCAGTCCGATTGTGCCATCAATGCAATTATAAACGGATTATTGGGGTTCATGTAATGTAGCTATTGATGGGGCATGGTTTGTCTGGTTAGCATGGTCTGTTAAAATCATAGCTACGTTTAGTTAATGTTCTCATAAATTTAAGAAAACATTGTTTCTTAATGTTCAAAATGTGAAGATTTTTTTTTTACTTTTTACTTTTCTTTCCCTCTTGGTTATGCAAACATCACATTATAATTTTGCAAATATTATGGATATGTTACTTTTGTTTGTTGCCTGAAAGTTCTGAAACAAAAGGAATGTCCAGTGTTTCATGAACAGTGCATGAATGACATTTTTGTAACATTTTGGCCAGACAACTTGTTCTTTCAATAGGCCTATACCTGGAAGAATGTTTGTTCATAAATTCAAGAGAACCTTGCCAGAATGTTAATCAAATGTTAAGAATAACATCTTTCTGTTAGCTGAGACGTCATCTGTCTTTACACAGCATCTTTCTCTGTTGACAGCCATTCAACAGCAGCCATGTATTCTGACTGAATAACATTTTTGTTAGAAATATATTGCTAATATATCATTGTAATAAATGTTTGACAAGTTTTTTTTTTTTTAAGTCTCTTAATGTAAATGTGTAACAGTCTTATATTTGTGCTGTCTGTGGCATCCCAGCTCAGGATCATCAGTAAACAATTTGAGACTGTGTTTGTGGTGCCATCAGCCAATCCATGCTGACAGGTCATTAGTCATATGACATTTATGGCTAAAAATGTCGTGTTTCCATAAGCAAAGATTTAAAATTGGAAGACAGAGATAGAAAACTCAAGGTATTACAGACCTGCTTTGCCAGCAAGGAAAGAAATGTGCATTCCATTATTTAGTTTGGGCCCTCAAATAAATAGTGTAAAAACTAAAAGGCAATTAATATGTGGAATTTCTTGCATGTTATGTAACATTCATGTGGAAATAAAAGGTCACCATGTTATAACTCATGCTCGAGCACATCTGCGCCACGCTTTGTGTGACACAAAGTGAAAATGCTCTGGTGTGTGGGTGAGTTTGCGCTCAATGAGCTCGTTCACTATGAAACGCCTTGAGGTTTATCAATCTTTTACCTCTTCTGTGGAATCTTTACAGAATCCTCTTTCACACAGATAAAGAGCTTGTGAAAACCAGCAGCCTTGAATAAGTCCATGTAATTTCCAGCAGAATATTTTCAATGTTATTTCTTCCACTAGAGAACAATTCTCAAAAGCTGGGCCTTGGCATTTGCTTTGCTATTAGCCCAGTCCAATCAAATTCAGCAATTATGAGCAGTGGAGTGCTCGGTAAACACAGTGTCGTGCTCTCTGGGTCTTGCTTGCAGCGTCAGATCCTGCCTGGAGACAGACACCTGCACATTATAATCAAGCCGTCAAGAACAGCACAGCACAAAAGCAAAGCAATGCAGCACACGCACATTGGTGAGTTTGTAGAGCACCAGCACAGGAACATGTTGTTCCAGCAGTGACCTCTCTGACGAATGTGAAGAGCACTCACAATACAACATGACATGTATGCATCATGAATAGTAATACTTCCTTCAAATAAACCTAGAAAACTGTATAATTCCATTTTAAAAAAATTACCGTGCCAAATTTCAAACACCAGTGAAATTTCACAATTCTCAACACCAATTTATTTACATTTAGTCATTTAGCAGACGCTTTTTTTGTTATTTTTTATATATTTTTCTTTTGATCTTTGATTAACGTCTCAGGTTACTTATGTAACCATGGTTCCCTGAGTAGGGAACGAGACACTGCGTCCTCTAGGGGTCGCTATGGGGAACCCCTCGTTGTGACCCGTATCTGAAGCATACATTGAAAAAAACACCTTTATTAAAATGCAGTTGAAACTTCTGTCATCATTTAGCCCTACTCATCCTCATGTTGTTCCAAACCTGTTTGACCATGAAAGGTGGATTTCCTGGACAATCCATATGATGAAAGTGAGCAAGGACTGGAACTGTCAGGATCCAATAAATAAAATAAAGTAAAAAAAAAATTCTAAGTATATTAAAATGTAACACAAAAGTGGTCCAAAATGTATCCAAGTCCTCTGAAGTCATATGTTATATCTGCGAAAATGTGCTAAGTTTAAAGTCGATATTCCCTAAAAATCTTGATATCCGCTCTAGCTGTCCTTGGAACACTCAGTGAAGCAATATCGTCTCAGGTTACTTATGTAACCATGGTTCCCTGAGTAGGGAACGAGACACTGCGTCCTCTAGGGGTCGCTATGGGGAACGCCTCGTCGTGACCCGTGTCTGAAGCATACATTGAAAAAACACCAACTCGTTGGCCGGCGACAGCCATGACGTCACTACCGGTGCGACTACAGTATAAATCGGTGCCGGGAGCTACACATCGTTCACTTCTTCGTCTGAAGCTTGCGTCCGCAGCATGGCAAGAAACCTAGAGGACGCAGTGTCTCGTTCCCTACTCAGGGAACCATGGTTACATAAGTAACCTGAGACGTTCCCTTTCATGGGAACTTCGAACTGCGTCCTCTAGGGGTCGCTATGGGGAACGGTATACCCACGCCGCCATGCTGAGGGGAGTGCAAGCCAGAACCATGGCGAGCACTAAGAACCAACTCTACCATATTGCTATGGGAGTTGCCCCTGGGACGTTTAGACGGCTGTCAGTGACGTTATTCCCTACGGCCAAAGGCCTAGGCTACATACCCCAAACTACTTACCTGTTAGGGCCAGACTCCTGGGCCCGGGGTAGAGCTCAAGGCTTGGAATCAGAAACAGATTCCTTTAAGGGAATACGACCAAGAGCCTAGAATCATACTAGTCTTGGTCTGTCACACAGGGGCTACCGCACGTTTGTCTTGTGGTGAAGGAACTGTCTCAACAGATCCTTAGTAGCAATACCCTGTTAAGTAGGTATCCAGAGGATACATAGGGGGAGTGGTGCCCAAGGCAGAACCGGGGTTTTAAACCACTCAAAAAGAGCACGAAGTCTTGCGCGTAGCTCTTACCATACAGGATTTTTAGAAAAGTGGGCAAAGCATAACGTGCACACTTACCACTTATGTGGATTTTAGAAAAGTGGGCAAAGCATAACGTGCACTACACTTGCATACCGTTCTAGGGGTTCTCGTGGCACCCTGAAAAGGCAGCCTATAGATAAAAATAGCGTATCCCCAGACGCTATATCTACGGCTATAATGCTGGAGTGGCTAGCAGTAAATCTGTAGCTGGGGGAGAACATCCAGCTCTTAATGGAGAGGGAGCTCAACCTACAGCATGTTCCCATGGTGGAACAGCTAGCAGTTATTCAGCTGAGGGAGCAACACACTCAGTTCTCAAACCGAGACGGGGCTCGACCTGCAGCATGTTCCGCACTGGAACAGCTAGCAATAGTTTACTTAGCTGTGGGGGCAACACACCTAGTTCTCAGTCGAGAAGGGGGCTCGGCCTACAGCATGTTCCAATGCAGGAACGCTAGCAGTAGTTTACCTTGGCTGAGGGAGCACAAACCCAGCTCTCAACGAGCGGGGGGGGGGGGCTCGACCTGCAGCATGATTGAAAAATCAGAGGGGTAAGGGGTAAACTCTCATTCCAGGTAACCCTTTTGATAAAAGGGGAGCATTGTCTCAATACTACCATGAGGACAGCCCATGGAGCGAGGAATCTAACTCCTCAGAGAGGATTAACGCTCGAAAGAAACATCATACTCACAATAACCCTCAATGGTGAGGGGGGTTGATGCCTCAAGGGGATATCCTGGTGATCGGGAAAAACCCCTCAGGGCGACCCGGATACGGTAGACCAGTCAGGGTAGCATGAAAGCGTAAACCCCAGCCCGGACGTCCAGGAAATTTTTTTGCAGTGACACCGGGGGCCTGATAATTACAAAACTCCCGCAGAAGCCTGTGTTATAGCCGCATGATCCAGGAAGTATGAAACCGAAACCTTACTTACCTTCTGGACATATCTCGACGAGTGAGTTTATAAACACTGCAAGTCGAGCACCCGGTTTCTGAACCCAGCACGGGAAACACTGCAAAGAAACTAGCAGAAGGGTACACACAACCACCAGTTCCATAGCACATACATATATTTATATACATATATTTAGACATGGATCGTACTCACCCACCACGGCTCCCGCGTTGGAGCTCTGTCCGGAAAGCCTCTAGACCGGACCTTCAGTAAGGTGGTTACTATGATTAACCATAGAACGGGGTAGATGTTACATCCCCTGAGGGAAAGAGTGGATACCTAAGTATTACTCTGATCCGGACGAAAGCTCTGACGCCTTGTCTGGATCACATCCCTCAGGTCTTGCCTACCTCCCTTCGACCCACGATACTTCCTACCCCTACCCGCAGGCGGAGGAGGAGCGCGAGTCGCGACACTAGCCTTCTGTGCTCGTCTCTGATCCTCAAATCGAGACGGGCCAGGACCCCTGGTTTGTTCGGGCTCAGACCTGGACCTTCGTGGAATGAAGGTTTTGAAGGCCGCTGAGCGTGCCTTCGCCTCCCTGAACTTTTCGATGACCGTCTCAACGGATGTACCAAAAAGTTCAGAGGGCGAAACCGGGGCATCGAGAAGAAAACCCCTTTCTTTCTTCCCGATGTCTGCCAGGTTTACCCACAGCTGCCTCTCCGTTACTACCATCGCTGCCATAGATCTGCCCATGGCAGAGGCAGCCTGCTTAGTAGCACGAAGAGCAAGATCCGTGGTGCGGCGTAACTCAGCCATCTCATCAGAAGAAAGGCCCTCGCCTTTATCCAGGTCTTTCAGCAGATCAGCCTGGTATGCTTGGAGCACCGCCATCGTGTGCAGTGAAGCAACAGCCTGACCTGCTGCTGCTGCGTATGCCTTGCCATTCATTTTAGATGTAGCTTGAAGAGGCATGGATGGCAAGGAGGGAGTTTTGAGAGATGATGTCTCTCCCATAGAGAGATAGCTAGCTAGCGTCTCTTCTACAGGGGGCATTCTCTCATAGCCGTTTTCGCGCACCGCCTCGATATTCGCATAACTGGTATGCTGAAACCGATGGATGCGTGAGGAAAACGGCTTCTTCCATTCCTTCTCGATCTCAGTATGGAGATCAGGAAGGAAAGGGAGACTCACCTGAGCTGGAGGGTTATGGCCAGAAAGATAACGTTCGTCGAGACGACCTCGCGACGCCACTTCCTTAGTCCGCTTCCATGGCAAGTCAAGTCTTGCCGTGGCGCGATCCATAACCTCTAAGAGCTCATCATACGCAGGGCAGGAGGATTGAGAAGGCTCAGCCTCAGCTTCTTCGCTCTCATCATCCATTTCCTGCTCTTCCTGGGCTGAACCCAGCAGAGCACTGGCCCCTGGATCAGATGATGTTAAAGAGAGAAAATCATCCTCCAGTGGCTGTCTCTCGCCCCCCGCCGATGAGCGCGAGAAGGAAAGTCCCTCTCTAAACTCATCGGCCAGGTCCACCTGAGATCCCCACGAGCTCATTCTCCTCCGTGCCTCAGCAGCGGAGGGTCCTGAACCGCGGGAAGCAGATGGCTGCCCCTCTTTACTTGAAAAGAGAGACAAACGAGAACTGAGTTTTTTCATTGGAAAAAACTCGCAATGCACGCAGATTGCCCCCTCGAGAACATCGCGTGCGTGCTCCTCGCCCAAACAAACAACACATAGATCGTGTGTGTCATCTGGTGTCAAATAGCGCTGACACGGATGCACACACCTTCTAAATGCTCTACTAGTCCTCGCCATAATAAATAGATAGCTGTTACTTTTTCCTTGGAAATGCACGCTTCAAACAGAACAGTCAATGAAGACGAAGAAGAGAATGATGGGTAGCTCCCGGCACCGATTTATACTGTAGTCGCACCGGTAGTGACGTCATGGCTGTCGCCGGCCAACGAGTTGGTGTTTTTTCAATGTATGCTTCAGACACGGGTCACGACGAGGCGTTCCCCATAGCGACCCCTAGAGGACGCAGTTCGAAGTTCCCATGAAAGGGAAACAACAGTAAATCACTACACATTGTGTGAAGGGTTAATAATAGCAACTGTAACATCGCCAGAATGCTCTGCCCCATAGACTCCCATTATAAGTGCAGTGCTGTAAATGAAATTACTGTCACAGATGCTGTCGATGGAGCTTAACTTGTT
>NW_015512215.1:8516-9221 GCF_001515645.1 Sinocyclocheilus grahami | reverse complement strand
TTTTATTGTGCTACTCGCTGTTTATGTGTTCGTTAACACGCTAAGAGTTCCCGAAAGGCCCGTGGAGGGCGGCTGACGGTGGTTGTGTTTCTCACAGGCGGACGCCGAGCAGAAGAAGAAGCGCACCTTCAGGAAGTTCACCTACAGAGGTGTGGACCTGGACCAGCTGCTGGACATGTCCTAGTGAGTCAAAGCTCTGTCGTCTGAAGGTGAAACATGTCGAGAGAAGCGAGGACTGGTTGCCTCCAGTGGCAGTGGCAGCATTCTTCTGAGGGACACGATATGCTGGAATATCCGAGCTGATCTGTTTCAGATAACACAGTTTCTGCAGGGCTTATGAAGGGAAATGTGTGACTTCTTAAAATTCCAAATAAAGACATTTTAAAGACTGAATTGATTGGAACACGTCAATACGGTCTCTAAATGTAAATGTCTGTTAGCAATGCTTCAGAGTTGAAAATATGACAACAGATCTTCGGTGCTTATCCAAACAGCTAGAATATGGAAAAATAGCTTTTACTGATCGCATTGCTTTTCTTCAGCATTTTTGTTTTCCAGTGCAAATGCCTACAAACACTTGAGAAGCAAAATGACTTAAGTGACCTAAATGAAGTGAGTTTATGCTCTTAAAAAAAAAAATCTGCCTATGGGTTCATTCCCCAAACTCAATTTTGTTCAGTTTCTCAGAAAAGACAACTTCATATC
>NW_015512215.1:7595-8506 GCF_001515645.1 Sinocyclocheilus grahami | reverse complement strand
ATCTCTGCATCGCAAGTAAATGTATGCTGATTTGAGGATATTTGTTTCGGAAAACTAAAATACTGAGACTGTCTTGCCGTGCATGCAATATTTAACACCATGACTTTATGAATTTGAAATAACTGCTCTGAGTTAAGACCTTAATTTGTAGGAATATTAATGTAGTCAATGTTCCTGTGCCAATATTTTTGTAATGAAAAGTTCACTGTGTATCGAAATGATCATTTCTTTTATGACCGCGATGATATTTTGTTTTCTTTTTACCATAAACACATTAAATAGTACATATGCAATATAATGTGTGTTTCCATCACCGGCTTAGGTCTTAAATTTCATGCAAGGTGGTATTAAAAGGGTCTTGAATTTAACTTGTTCATATCTGTAGAAACCCTGTTATTGTAACCTGAACTTTAACGGTCTTAAACACTTGTTCTTTGCCAACCTTCTGAATTAAGGTTTCGTCAACTGTAGAAATATTGAATAAGCTGGTGTGTGTTCCTCAGTGAGCAGCTGATGCAGCTCTACTGTGCCAGACAGAGGAGGAGGCTGAACCGTGGCCTCAGGAGGAAGCAGCAGTCTCTCCTCAAGCGTCTCCGCAAGGCCAAGAAGGAGGCACCTCCGATGGAGAAACCAGAGGTGGTGAAAACTCACCTGAGAGACATGGTCATCCTGCCGGAGATGGTTGGATCCATGGTCGGCGTGTACAACGGCAAGACCTTCAACCAGGTTGAAATCAAGGTAGGCATGAAGCATACTGTTAAAATGTTTGTCAAAAATAATCACAGTGCTGCTTTTTGTGGCTTTGCTGTCACGTCAAGGACTCTGTCCCACTAAGCCGTTAGATATGGTTGTGTTATTAGGGCTGCACGATTAATCGAATGCGATTGTCATGAGCATCTTGTCAGTAAAGC
>NW_015512215.1:5737-7456 GCF_001515645.1 Sinocyclocheilus grahami | reverse complement strand
ATTAGCATTGCATTATTATATACTTTATTATAATACAAATTATAAGACTAACTCCGATATATTGTCGTGTTTATTAGTCACGTTGAATTGATCAAAGCAGTTAAATCTTCTGTTTATTTAGCAACCAGGCATTTCCTGGGTTTCAGCGCGAGAGCGCCCTCTGGCCTTCGGATGGAGATTTACTGCTGATCACAGAACCGTGCTTTACTGAAAGATACGCATGACAATCGCAGCTTCTGCCTAATCGTGAATTTGCAATTTAATTTCGATTAATTGTGCAGCCCTAGTTTTTATTGAAGAATGCATTGTGAATGAATGAGTGGTTTTTGATGGCTAATGATTTGTATAATTTTGTCTCTTTCCAGCCTGAGATGATTGGTCATTACCTTGGAGAGTTCTCCATCACATACAAGCCTGTTAAACATGGTCGTCCGGGTATTGGAGCCACTCATTCTTCCCGCTTCATTCCTCTGAAGTAAAAAGTAAATAAAAGTCTCCAAAGCAGACTCTGACTTTTTTTCTTTGTGTAAAAGCTTGTCTTGCTTGGCAAATAAAGGTATGTGGTTTATTTCCATACTGAAAATTCTCTGCTTTTCCTTTCGTATGCCTGTGAATCCAAGCTGCAGATCATCTGTCAGTGTTTTTTTTGTCAAATCTTTAAATAAATAAAAAAGTCATTGTTTTTGTCTTTAAAGGACTTATAATTAGTTAAAAATGAGACGCTATTGTTTAATTGTTTTCATTTTTGAATACTGACTAAGTTCTTCAATAGTTATGATGCTAAATGCCCATTTCATTAACCTGCTGATTTACCTGAAATGCATGTTTCACAGCATTCAATCAGGGTTTCGGCAGGTCTTGAAGTCTTAATTCATGCCTTTACAAATTAAGGCATTAAAAGTCTTCTATACATAGTCATGACATTGTTGCAAACTTTGTGTAAAATGTATTAAAAAGTAATGGTGATCAGTTGGAATTTGCATCTTCAAACTTTGAAGTGTTGCTAATACAAAACATATGTAGAGAATATATTCATGTATGGTATTCTATTACATTTATTTTATTTTCATCATTGCTAAAAGGTCGTATATTTACCATAAAACCTGCAGAAACCATATTAAAAAGTATGGACTGTAGTAGGTAAGCTGATTTGTAAGAAGCAGATCTAGCTTTTTATTTTAGACAATTTCAACAACAGGGTTGGAGTACTTAAAAATAAAAAGACAACCTAAACATGAAAATTTCAAAAAACAACTGCTTTTCAAGTGACCAGAACAATACTCTGCTGAATAACTCAGAAATTGACATCATCTGATATTAGTTAAATAAAATAAAGGCTAGTAATAGCCTGAAATACATAAAATAGTTCAATCTTCTTTACAGTAAATGCTTCCAGTAACAGTATTGCACTGTCATGTTACAGAATTTTGAATATTTCATCTTGAGGTTATTACTTTTGGGCTGACAACGTCATAGGACGTATTAATCCCATTTAAGCACATACAGGTGCATCTAAATAAATTAGAATGTCGTGGAAAAGTTCATTTTATTTCAGTAATTCAACTCAAATTGTGAAACTCGTGTATTAAATAAATTCAATGCACACAGACTGAAGTAGTTTAAGTCTTTAATTCTTTTAATTATGACTTTGGCTCAAATTTAACAAAAACAAATCAACATGCCAATCAGCTAATCAACTCAAAACACCTGCAAAGGTTT
>NW_015512215.1:3506-4457 GCF_001515645.1 Sinocyclocheilus grahami | reverse complement strand
ATATATATATACACACACACACCCTCTAGGAATATTACTCAAAAGTTGGTAAAAACCCACTCTGCTCTGGGACAAACATTCTTCTGAGCTGTTCCTTCAGTCTGTTTGCTGTGGTCAAACATCAACTGGTAAATATCTAATGACATCCTACATTCAAACAGTTCCATTAAATTTGGCCCGCATGGAAGAGTAGAGCAAATTTAACAGCTTTAGGTGTATACCATCACTTGTTTATTAGTAAACCAGCTATTTCATGCCTTTAGATCTGATGTCCACTGGAGTCTCTGTACCAGTATTGATGCTTTTTGGTGCAGTTGTTGGTCTTATCAAGTCTGGCTGAGATTTGGATGGTGACTTTGGGGCGGTTTTTGGTCTCGTTGTGTCCTCTGGAGGTTTGGTGTTGGTGGTCTTAGTGGGGGCTGATTCCTGTTTGGGTTTTGAGGCAGTTGCTGGCTGCCACAGGAAGAATTCGTGTAAGAGAGTATTAACCACATCAGGGCACTCCATCATGACCATGTGACTTCCGTCATCAATGATCTTCAGGAACCCCAGCAAGAGGATCTATA
The DNA here is from genome assembly GCF_001515645.1 of Sinocyclocheilus grahami. Lineage (NCBI taxonomy): Eukaryota > Metazoa > Chordata > Actinopteri > Cypriniformes > Cyprinidae > Sinocyclocheilus > Sinocyclocheilus grahami. Next base: position 3,891 of record NW_015512215.1, on the reverse strand, counting down.
AGAATGTGAACACAGGAGTAAAAAGTTTGTGATATGTTTGCGCACACCAATATCTGTGGTCAACTGCCACTGAAACATAAACAACTTTATGGATGAGGCCCAAAGCTTGGAACATAAAATAATTGTACCTCTGCCATACGTTGGTCCTCTAGAACTGGTACAAACTTATCGTACATGCCATGAACCAGCAGAACAGGCACTGTGATTTCAGCATGGTAAACCTCATCGCCCTCCGGCCAGTACTGTCCACTCATCATGGACCGCAGAACGAAGGAAGACACGTTGAAGGCATTGTTCTCTTTTAGTAGTTTCTTTTCTCTCGTTCCCTGATGGGCAAATCCAGCCCTTGAGGAAAGAAAAAGGCATCTTTATTGGTAAAAAAAAA
>NW_015512215.1:0-3212 GCF_001515645.1 Sinocyclocheilus grahami | reverse complement strand
GACAAACTTTTTAAACTGTGCCCATCATGCACTACACAAATAAACAGACGACTCAAATCAAATCTGCAGACTGTCTTTGATTTGGGCAACTAGCGTCCAGACTGTAAACCGGGTCAAAAATCTGGGCAAAAGTTGTGTAGCAAATTCCAGCCTTCAGTAAAAACTATTACATTAAATGGACAAGGTAGTTACCAAACATAGACACTCATGTTTAAGCTGGCAAAGGGCAAGGCAAGGACTGTGGACGATTATTCTTACATGAGAAAGCTCCAGGTGAGGCACGGAGACAGGAAATTAAGGACACATGTGGGCAAATTGAAGACAGAGCAGAGACTTGGCTCGAGTGCTGTGGGACCTCCACCGTTAATCATCACAACTTTATGAACTTGTTCCGGATACTCATGAGCCAGGAAGGTACAAAACGAGACACTGCGAGACAAGAAAGAAAATGCTCAAACGAGTGGGGAAATGTATCCGCATTTATCAGGCAAATTAGTAAATTACCTTACCCATAAGAGTGTCCTACTAAAATATTCCGCCTCTTTGCATATCGCTTGAAGATGATTCTAACATCCTCAGCCAGAGCATAAAAGGTATAGGCAGCGGGAATCTGAGGAGCTGAACTTGCACCATGGCCGGCCAGGTCCGGGGCAATGACCTCATAACCAAGTTGGGAGAAATAGTCCAGTTGGCTTCCCCAGATATCCAACGACCCCCCGACTCCATGTATGAAAAACAAGGCCACGTCGGGGTGAGTACCTTTGCAGCATGTGATCTTCCGCTCACAGTCAATCACAATGGAGCGTTTGGGTTTGCGCCGTCTGCGCTGCACTTGCTGCGGTGCAGGTTTGGTATCTGTAGCCGGTCCTGCGGCCCCCGACCCCGGTGTGGGCTCAGCAGCCTGGCCTGCGGTGGGAGCCTCACAGTTGGACACATCCGTATCCACAGTGCTGTCTCCATTCTGATAGCGGACCAACTCTGGATGGGTGGCTTCATTGACATTCTCAATCAGAAGCTGTCCATTTCGGTACACCGAGATTTTGCGCTTGCAGCTGACCGTACCCCCTTCCCCAGTCCCTGGCTCCTCAACCACTGGTCTGTCTGGGATAATATGTCGAACTCTCAGAACCCTTCCTGGCTTTACCTCAACAAATTCAAAACCATCGGTGGGCTCAGAGGACTCAATAGGTACCACAACGTTAGTAGACTTCCCTGTAAAGCAACAGAATATTCCATCCACAAAGCTGGTGAACATGGTGAACACCTGGGGAAATAAGAAGTGCAATTGGCTTCTCAAAGATTCAATGCTTTAGTACATGGGCTTCTGCAAATTTGGATTGGCATACATCAGTTTGGCTGACCAATTATCCACATAATGTGTTTCATGCAACATACCCATTGTGTCTTGCCAAAAAGTACCCCTAGAGCACGATGCTTCTAACATGGACCTTAGTGAGAGTAGCGCCATATTACATTTTTGACACCATTGAAAACAAGGCTGAGAGGGATAAAAAAAAAAATAGTGCGTTTAATAGATTGCAGTATTTGTTCAGCCGACGGATTCTTTCAGAAAAAAATAACCTTTATGTAGACAAAGAATATGTGATCTAGGACCTTTATACAGCGTGTACCATCGCAAAGACTGTAATTCCTTCCTTTTAATCCACATTAAATTCAATGTGATGTCTAATCTGACTGTGGTCTCTTAATGTTAGAAGTTAAAGTAGCATGTTGGTTTGTTTTTGCGCCAAATATAGTACTTTGCTGTCAGGCCTATTAGCTAATCTCACAATACCACAGAATAATGGCACCAACTAGCATCTCCATGAATTATATTCCATTTCAGAGCGTGAAATATATGACACCCTTCCCAAAACTCAAACACCAGAACATATTTTGTTAGGATCTGTATTGGACAGTATATTAGTACCATAAGTTTAATTATTCATCAAAATTAGCTTCACATGTACAGCAAACGAATTGTGCCTCAACATTTCCTCAAGCATTATGAAATGCATATTTATAAAAGCTTTAAAAATACATGACAACCAAACTAATTGTAAGAATCTATTTGTTCCCCTCCTTAATGCTCCTTAGCGCTTTGGTCTTCATAACATTGGGTTGAATCTGTTCTATTTTAATTGTGAGTTGTCACAATGTCACTGGATTATATGATGCAATTAATTGAACACTAACCGTTGGATGCAAAATCAACATGGTGTGTACTGTGACAATCTACTTAAGCAATGTGTTATATTGACTGTCAAAAAGGACTGATATTGACATTCAAGTAAATAATAAAAGATTTTTAAAATATATATAGCCACCAAGCAAAAATCCCATGTAAAAATTGAGTAAATCTTTTTCAAAAGCAGTGCATTTTGTTGCATCACAATTTGGAACTGCCTTTCCTTTCGTTAAGGCTTTGACCTTTTGGGTTGCCTCCAATTTTAGCTATGATAAATAAATGCATTTTTTAAAAATTCCCTACATACTGTAGAGAGAAATATCTTACCAGATTATCGATGTCCCCGATACATGTAAAAGCTAGACTGTTGACTCCAGTAGCTTCTCTTCACAGTGTACTGAAGTTGCGGGTTGGTAATCTGCAACCCCCAATCCAATAATCGAATCTAAATAGAATCTCTTTCCACGTGATACAATGACTTTAAAGACAAGTAGAAGACTTCATTTAATGTAAAACTTATAAAAATAATTAAAAGAGCAACAGCAGGTCTGTTTTTCGCTTTCATTAAGTCCCTATCTTCCAAATCTACATGGTCAGTAAGAAGTCCAGATTAAAGCAGATTACACCTGTTGAGCATATGCTGTTACATCCTCAGTGAACACATGCACTGACTGTTACCCATCATCTAGCGCAGGGTTCCTCAAATCTTGCCCTGAAGGGCCAGTGCGCTGCAGAGTTTAGCTCCAACCCTGATCAAACTCACCTACCTGTGATTTTCTAATGATCCTGAAGGCATTGATTAGCTTGCTCAGGTGTGTTTGATTAGGGTTAGAGCTAAACTCTGCAGGAAAGTGGATCTTGTGGGCCAGATTTGAGGATCCCTGATCTAGCGCATTGAATTTATGAATTATCTTGAAATCTAAATTAAATTTGGCTTGACACTAAAACCTTTTTAAGTCTCATTTTTATTAAGTCTCACAAAAAAAATGTTGACCTCAAACAGAAGTTGGGAAGGCTTCATAAG
>NW_015512214.1:8655-9222 GCF_001515645.1 Sinocyclocheilus grahami | reverse complement strand
TAGTCATAAATGGCTGTGGCTGTACGTCCTGCTTCACTTAGTTCTTCATAGTCATTATCAGCAGCTGTAGAAGAAGCCAAAAAATTAAGAATAACAGCTGTTGGCAATCACAAACATTTATAGCTGTTATAATTAGAACCATCTATTTTTTTTTAAATATGGCTTTGATTCCCACAGTGAACACATGTAGTAAATATCAATGTGTGTGTCAAACCTGCAGTAGCATATGAGCCAATATCCTCATAATCTTCTTCCTGGGGTACAGGGGCAGGTTCACATTCAGCATAAGTTTGCTCCTCCTCCTCTTCCTCTTCTATCGGGTCAGTTGAGCGGGGCGGCAGTAATGGCGGCTCCTCATATTCAGGCTCCTCCTCTACCTGAAACGCACACCAAGCAGATGATGATCAATTATCTCAGTATATGTGCTTAAAATGATTATGACAGTTCATTACTTGTCTTGAAACAGAACAATACAGAAGAACAGGGTTTCTGCAGGATTTTTAAGCTCAAATGTATCAACCTCCTTTTTAAGACCTGCACAAATAAAATTAATACCATATGAGCGGG
>NW_015512214.1:5210-7055 GCF_001515645.1 Sinocyclocheilus grahami | reverse complement strand
TTTCTTGTACAATTTAAGACTTTTTAAGGCCTTAAATTTGATACAGCAAAATGTAATACTTTAAGACTTTTTTAAGACCTGCGGAAACCCTGGAAGAATCAACAACTAAACTAGATTTTCAGAAGAAAATTTGAGGCCCTTGCTAGGGTGTTATTGAGTTTTTACTAGGTGGTTGCTAACTGGTCCAAGATAAATTTCTATAATTTTACAGTCCTTAGATATGACTTAGATATACTTAGACTTCAACTCTCTTCACTTAAAGAGTGCATCAAACTTTTCTCTTCAAAAGAGCAATGAAAATATAACATTGCCTGAGCTTCTTCCTCTGGTTCATCTCTGGGAATTTCAGGTAGTCTTCTGAATGTCTCTGGGGGATTCTGGGATGCTGGCACAGGTGGTGGTCTCTGGTTCTCTTCCTCCTCTTCACGCTTGCTCTGCTCCTTAAGAGAGAAGATGACCAGCATTACAAAGTGTTCATTAGTGTGTGAAAAAGAAAAGGCTGGTGTGTGGGTGGGTTATCTATTGTTGTCATGCATTTCTATTAAAAGTGTAGCGAAATCGTGAGCTGGATGGCCAGGATTTGTCCAGGGCCGAATTTTAGCCACAGTGGGTGAATATGCTGAGCGTATCGACAACGCTGATGAGCTCCTGGAGAGTTTCCTTGAGGGCTTTCATGATGAAAGCACTCAGGTTATATATATATATATATATATATTTATATTTTTGTGTGTATGTCTATATATATATATATATATATATATATATATATATATATATATAGATAGATATGTATATGGGTATTAAGACAAACGTGAACCTCTTGTTTGCGTTGTGCCTCTTCTTGTTCTCTCTTCTCTCGAGCGAGTCTTCTGACTCTCTCCTCATCTGCTCTCTTTCTATTCTCCTCATCTGAGGCCTTCGCCATGTTCTCAAAGCGAGCCTTAAGGTTTCCAGCTCCTACACTTGCTATACACACCAGAAAGAGAAGAATCTACTGAGTTCCTGAAAGGTATATGGACCCTTTATCAACACATTTAAAATGTACAAATGTCACTGCATTACTACTCAAAAGCAATCACTTCAAATGTAACGTTTCCATGTATATATGTACAGCAAACACTCACAGGCCTCAAAAGCCTGAGGCTTTTCATAAGATGATGATGGTGACTCCATATCACTGAATGAAGCTGCACTCTGTGGAAAAAAATTAAATAACTCAATGTACATTCACTGGGAAACTGTCAAACATTTGTTGAAACTTCCATAGTAATGCTATACAATTCATGTGAAATGTATACCTTATCCATGCGATCTGCTTCGACTCCATAACGTCCTCCAAAACCCTTTGCATAGTCTGAAATCAATAAGAACATATATATTTAGTATTATGTAAAACAGACCAAAAATTTGTTGTATCTCTAGCTTTAGCTGTCAGTTAGAAACATCACACTTTGTGGTGCTAAACACCAGGGCCCTCAGAAAAGTGCTTAAATTATGACCTAGCCCTGGGGCCACTCACAAAAGATGATACAGCGAAAGATAATCACTAGATTTGTAGTCAAAAAAGAAAGAAAGGGAGCCACAAAGTTGAGTTCCCAGGGCCCTCAATGGACATACGTTCAGAAATAGATACCGGGTGATGTGACGCTAATGCAACCCATGCGGCAAAAAACACATCAGAATAAATTTGAAGGTGGGTTTTGAAAGAGTTTTCCATTAGTCAAGTGATCTCAGGGAATATTTATGGTACCTTTCTGTGACTGATGTTTCTCTGTTTCTCCTTTATAGTCATAACCCAAAGCAGCCTTGTCAACCTTTTCTTTTTCCACACCGTATTTCCCCCCG
>NW_015512214.1:212-1383 GCF_001515645.1 Sinocyclocheilus grahami | reverse complement strand
ATGAGTCCGACTCTCTAACCATTAGGCCACAACTTCCCCATATATGAAGCACAGCTCACATAGAAGTGACTTTCAAACCCAGCAGCCTGTTCTTTTGAGTCTAACCTTGTCCATTCTGTCTTTCTCAACTCCAAATTTCCCTCCATAGCCGTAAGAGGCTTTAGGGCCCTGGTCCAGCTCTTTCTTCTTAACCACCTCGTGTTCCCGAGACACATTCTGCCTGAGATCTGCAATGCTACACACAAACACAGGCACATTGCATGTTACTACATGCTGCATATTACCATGGAATGTAATGGCACTTTTGTTATGCACTCAACTCTTTGCACTTGTTTATGGTGCTTCTCATTTATATTTTTTAACATTATTACTGTAAATAATACAGATGTATCTTATATTTAAAATGCAGTGCGTCAGTGCAACATCTTATTCCGCTTCTGACATGATGTAGGCTTGAAATGATCAGTCCATATTTGGAAATGCAACTCATGTCGGCAGCATTTCTACTTCCTATTTCCTCTCTGCAGAGAGTCACTCTTTTTAGCAGTGCTTTCAGTTCAATGCAACATGGTGCCATTAAAGCAACCTGCTATATTATTATACTATCTCAAATCTGTAGATCTTTTCTATAACATGTAGCATCTCTAACTGTTACCTGATGTGTTCTTTTCGACCTGATCCTTCTATGGTTCTGGAACCCCATCTCTGCTCCTGCTCCGATACATCATTCTGATACACAGACACATTTTCATTTATACAATAATAATAAATAATAAAATGTTTCATTTAGATTAGCACCTTGCATTTATTTTCAGGTCTGCTTACCTCAAAATTCGGATCGGTCTCCCAGTCGTCCCCCTCCGATTCGACCTTCACATTAACATCATGTCCCACCACAGATTTCCACATCTGTAGAAAGAGACGAGCAAAGATGTCATGGCTCATGTTACAAAACTATACAGAGTATTGAATGCATTATGCTCAAAATGCATCAATAAACATAAATATTTACGGATACAGTATGATGCATGAATATATGTATCACTAAGTGACTGATTCTAATCATCTTGTAGTAAACTTGCAAGTTGACTTTTTTTACAACTGCTCTGCTGTGTCATCAAGAGAGTAAAACATCAGGATCACAGCTTGAAGTTGTAATTCTACACATTTT
>NW_015512214.1:0-202 GCF_001515645.1 Sinocyclocheilus grahami | reverse complement strand
CATGTTTTCATAAAGTCTATGGTTCTCAGTGAATTTAGTGGGCAAAAAAAGAGGTATATAGTCTACAGTGTAGCTATATATGAGTGAGTGACGAGTGACGTGACATGTGGCCAAGTATGATTACCCATACTCGGAATTAGTGCTCTGCATTTATCCCATCAGTGGGCAGCCATTTATGCTGCGGCGCCCGGGGAGCAGTTGG
>NW_015512213.1:5974-8350 GCF_001515645.1 Sinocyclocheilus grahami | reverse complement strand
AGAAACACCCTAGAATCACCCTTGCAACACCCTAGGAACCACCCATAAACACACCAGTATCACCCTAGCAACACCATTGTAACACCCTAGTATCACTCTACCAACCACCCAGAATCACTCTATCATCATCCTAAGCCTAGCAACCACCTAGAAACACCCTAGTATCACCCTAGCAACAACCCATAAAGATCCTAGTATCACCCTAGCAACCACCCAAACACACACCAGTATCCCCCTAGCAACACCATTGTAACACTCTAGTATCACCCTAGCAACCACCCAGAAACACCCCATTAACACCCTAGCAACCACCCAGAAACACCCCAATATCACCCTAGCAACACCCTTGTATAGAGTTAGTTACGGTTAGACACCCTAGTATCACCCAAACAACACCCTTGTAACACTCTAGTATCACCCTAGCCTAACAACCACATATAAATGCCCTAGTATCAACCCTAGCAACCCACCCAGAAAAACCCTAGTATCACCCTAGTAACCATTCAGAAACACCCTAGCCTAGCAACCACCTAGAAACACCCAAGTATCACCATAGCAACCACCCAGAAACACACCAGTATCACCCTAGCAACCACCTAGAAAATCCTGTATGATGTGTAAGTGCTGTATGTGTGTGTTTGTGTGATTCTGTAAGGATCCTGGACGGCCGTGATCTGATGCCTCTGTTGGAGGGCAGAACGAACCGCTCGCAGCACGAGTTCATGTTCCACTACTGCGGCATGTACCTGAACGCTGTACGCTGGCACCCTCCCGACAGTGAGTGACTCAAACAAGCAATTAAAATCTTTCACCACTACTCTATTTTCTTAAATAGATAGGTTAAACGGAAAGCTTCCCACTCTTCTTCCCACATCTAAAATGTGAGGAAAACAGATTGATGCCAAATATGACACAATCAAATTGCAAACGAGAATAAATTCAATTTCTCTTACAGACAGGAAGAAAAATAAAACCTGTCTTTTTAAGAAATTCCCGGAAGGACGAGCCCCCATTTGTTAGTAAAATAACAATTGGTCCCTCTGTAAATTCTCTTTGCCGCCTGGAAAATTCTCAATCCCTCAAAGTGTATAACGGCCGGGAAGCAAGAAAACACACATTCAGTGGTATTCTCAATACTTCAATTTATTCATAGAAACAAAGATATTATATAGACATATGACGAGGGGAGTTTCAACCCTTTAACCAATGAGGATATAGATGACATACATATAGGATCTTGGCCAAGAACATGTGTTTATATAAAATGGCCACATGTACAGAAAAACATGGACATATTAGGAATAGACTTTGGCGAAGGATGCTGAACTCTCTTCACAGTTCATCACGAACCCCTTTCACCTTGTAGTCCTAGCATTCATGTCCTTATTTGAGCATTTGAACCAAGAAAAGCTAATGCATACATGTGCGCATGCGTACCTCGAATATGAGTAAGAGACATTAAAACATCATACAAGAGAGAGAGAGAGCGAGAACAGATGGAGGAGGGGGATTCAGAGAGAATGCGTTGTATAGGGAGCGAGTGAGAGAGGGACAGGAAAAAAGAAAAGGAGGGGTGAAAACATCTGGAACAAATCTCAAGACAGAGAGTGCAAATTATTAAATTATTTATTTATTTATTCATATTACATTTCTTTGTACATGTATGTATTTACTGATTGGTAATTTTGGGCATTCCATAATTCCATATGTCATACAAAACACATGACGAGGATGAATCATGAAACTCCTCACGTTTAGAAAAGCTGACAGACAAATAAAACACTTTAAAATCATATTTGTGATATTTACATATTATTGAGCTCTGCATAACAGCAACACACACGGAGACAGATATTATAAGCTAAATTGTAATTTTAACCTCAGGTGACTCCGTCTTCAAGGTCCATTCCTTCACACCAAACTTCTCTCCAGCGGCGGTTGGCAGAGGTGCTGGAGCGGGTCGAACGGGCCGTGACGGAGCACCGCAGAACTCTGACGCCGGTGGAGAGACAGCTGACGTGGGCAAAGGTCCTGTGGAAGCCGTGGCTGCAGCCCTGCTGCGGGACCTTCCCTTTCTGCTCCTGCGAGGAGAGCCACCACACGTCTGCAGGAGCAGAGTGAAGAACCCGACGCCACAGGAGAAAAACATTCAAAAAGATAACTGCAACTTGTTCTCTCACTTGCAAGTTTATATCCCACCGTTCATCATTTTTTCTTGCAATTCTGACTTTTTTCCCTCAGAATTGCAAGTTATAAAACTGCAATTGTGAGTTTTTATATATTGCTATTTTGACTTCAGGGTTTACATCTCACATTTCTGACGTTTTTCTCATAATTCTGAGTTTAAACATCACAATTTTAAAATTTGTCCTCAGA
>NW_015512213.1:4423-5964 GCF_001515645.1 Sinocyclocheilus grahami | reverse complement strand
ATTGTGTTGTAAAATTACAATTGTGTGTATATATCTCAAAATTCAGTTTTTTTCCCTCAAAATTGCAAGTTTGTGTCACAGCAGCAAGTTATGAACTCTTAATTCTGAGTTTATGTATCACAATTTTTTACATTTTTCCTCAGAATTGCGAGTTATTAACTCTTAATTGCGAGTGCACATCTTGCAATTGACGTTTTCCCGAAAATTGTTAGACTCTTAACTTGATCGCATGCCAGGTCAGAATTATGAGATGTAATCTTGCATTTCTGAGAAAAAACAACTCTGAATTTTGCAACTGGAAGATATAAACTCTTCAGAAAAATAGTCTGAATTGTGAGATATAAACTCACAGTTGTGTTTTAATAATTGTATTCTGTGATGGAAATAATCTTCCAGACAGAACTCATGCTGATGCCGAGACGATGCTGTTAGTGCTTCAAAAGAAGAGCATTCAGAAGAAGAATCGTTCTCCTGGTGAACATGATGATTTAATATGAAGAGGATCAGTCCTGCTGTACAGCATACTGTCATGCCTTCATTATATATGTCTGAAAGCACAGGATAAAGTCTTACAGTTTGGAAATATTTGTACATTAAATATTAAACAACGTTTGAAGAGTGAAATCATTGATTTTCTTTTTATCACAGCATCACAATACAATAGAAGACTTCTGTGATGTTCTGTGGTTTTAGTTGGTTTGTGTTACTTAAAATATTTAATCTTGTTTGAACAAAATCATCAAAAAAAAACAAAAAAACAGCTGAATATGATATTAATGATTGTCTTTATAAACACTCTCTTGGTGAATGTGTTCTGTCCAGCAGAGAGAGCTGCAGCTGCATACAGACACTAAACAGACATAAATAAGAGACTTGACTGAACAGAAACACCTCTTGAAATCATCATTAAGACTTTCTTGTATCATTTCAGAGTTTTTATTTATTTTTAATGTCAAATTGATCATCCAAGCATTAGATGATCCAGCGGCCGAACTTAAAAACACTGCGGGCCGCTAGTTACCCTTCCCTGATTTACCTCAATGAACAAATGTATCATTTAACCTCTATAACTGAAATACACAATCATTCATTTAGTCTTATGTTGAACAAATATTGAAATTGTGATATAGATTGAATATTGGAAACATGATGAGTGTAAAAGATGAAAGCAGGTCGATCCAGAACTACAGGTGTAACATTTACTGACTATTGAACGTTAAGATCCTCAGAGAGCACGAGAAACCACAGAAGAAGAAAGGAAAGAGTGTGTGAGTGAAGGAGGTTGTGAATGTGTGTAGATGTGTGTTAGTTACAGGATCAGAGAATGACACCGTTCCTCTGTCATAGTCCAGATCAACTCTCACACGCTCAAGCTTCTGTTTAACACCAAAACCAAACTGATCAAAATATCCGTGCTGCACACTCCAGACATCAGTGTTAAAGAAAACATCTCCCTTCCTCTGGTTTGATGCTGTAGTTACTCCAAGAATCCAGAGTGAACTCTCTTTAACCTCCACATCCCAGCAGTGTGTTCCTGAGTT
>NW_015512213.1:2700-3207 GCF_001515645.1 Sinocyclocheilus grahami | reverse complement strand
CTTCTCTCTTTTTAAGTTTCTCCTGTAAGGACTTCAGTGCTGTATCGAGCTCCTCCTAGAATTGGACAAAATAAAAATACATAAAACACCAGATTACAGTAAAGAGAAGAGAATACAGTGATCATACAGTGCTGTGATAAATTATTTGCCCTCATTCTGATGTTTTTTTGTTGAGTATATCTCATACTAAATTGATTCAGAAATTAAAACGAAACATAAAACAAAAGAAACCTGAATAAATACAAAATATACTGAAACGTTTTTTGTCGAGCATGAAGTTGGTTAAGGGTCTGACCCAGTAACACACTCTGCCAAAAGTTAAAGAAATTTGAGAAATGCTGAGAAAGAAGGTGATTGAAATACATCGGTCTGGAAGGGTTACAAAGTGATTTTAAAGGCTTTGGACTCAAAGAACCAGTGAGAGCCATTATCTCCAAATGAAAACAACTCGACACAGTAGACCCTTCACAGAAGTGGCTCCATTTGGGGGCAAATACTTTCTCACAG
>NW_015512213.1:0-1316 GCF_001515645.1 Sinocyclocheilus grahami | reverse complement strand
GCTACAGACACAATGTTTTTACATTAATGTTCTGTACAAGGCACAAACCTTGTTTTTCAGACAAACATTTTCTTTCTTTCTTTGGAAAAAAGGCCAAAAAGTTAATAATAATAATAATAATAATAACAATAACAATAACAATAACGATAATGATAATAATAATAAAAACACCAGGTTTGCTGTACTTGTAGGGCTGTACAATTTGGTCAATAATGTTGTTTTTACATATCAATATAACTAATAATGATTATGGTTATTATTTCTAAATAAAAATATTTAAACATTAACATTGTAATAACACTATTTCATTATAATATACAAAACTGAGTGTTTAATAATAAATATAGCTGCAAGAAAGAAAGAAAGAAAAAATGTACACTTCTCTATCCTGGAGAAAAACGTTAGGATTTGCAAATGTTTACCTCAAAGTTCTTAATTATTTAGGCTATTTTTACCCAAATTAGAGTTTTGTGAGCAATAATGAGTACTCAATTAATGTAATTTGTTTTTCATTCGTACTCGTAGCCAGAGGACGCCCTCATGAAGAAACTCCACAAGTGAGACTCACTGATGACGTTCCAGGAAATCCCTTATATGGACAAAGACATTAAGCTTTCGCTGTAGATGTAGCCTAGTAGCTGAATAACATGCAGATAGTGTTTTACTGATGAAACATGAAGAAAATAAACAATGACTGCGACAATATATGGTTTTATCTGTGCTCTTCAAGACATCTCGGGTATTTTTTATAAGAATAAAGTATTTTTAAAATGCAATGCTAATCAACATAGCCTTTATCACTGCATAGAATAATATAAAGTGGCATGATTTCTGCCTCATTCGGTTTAATGAAACCATGTCGGATCACAAAAATAAGTTATTTCAAAGACTCGACTGTTGTTGTGAAGTGAATTTGGACTAAAACATATCATTATACTTTTGTTGGACAACAGGTTTGTAATCTTTCCTTGTGTTTTCATGGTAACCAATTAGCAAGATAGGCTAACATACAAAGCCAGTTAGCCTTACTTAACAATCAAATTAATTCTGCATATTAATGTATTGTATTATCATGTGGACCCTGATTGGACAGTGGAGAGGTACTCATGTTTATGTAATGATCTGTTTAAATGAAGATATCTCCAAATACATTCTCACTAGTTCTTTATGAGGTTGAAGATATCTCCAAATGAACAGGGAGTCGTAGTTATTCTATTTTTGATATAATCTTTTAATTTCTGACTAGTAATTATTGCAATAGTGATTAGTACCTATTTAAATATTACTAGTAAGCATTCATTAGATACTAGTACTTA
>NW_015512212.1:6816-9217 GCF_001515645.1 Sinocyclocheilus grahami | reverse complement strand
AACAGTTATGAATATAAAAATAAGTTATTGATTAATCGTCATGCTGAATAAAATCTTTAAGTTCATGCTAAGAATAGTTCAACTATCTTGAAATCAGCCAATTAGATTATTTCAAATTCTAGCTTATCATCATTTTAACAAATGTTTTCATTGATTACACTTCCGATATGACTAGATCATAAATTTGAATATGAATATGCAAGGTCAAAGAGCCCAAACAAATGGAATCACGAATCCCCATTATGGTGACTTCAAAACAATTACAGTAGTAAACATCTATATTTCTCAAAGTGGTACAGTTAAAGACAATCTTATTATGGGAATTTACAGTAAAATAAGAGCAGTAAATTACTGTGATGTTAGCATCATTCTGCTGTTCATTCACAGTCATTTGTAAGAAAATTACCCAGCATGCATTGATTTCACAGAAAATTTCTGACTACAATTGTAATATATTGTAAAATAATACTCTTTAATCCTGTCAATTCCTGGCTATTTTTTTACATGTACAAAAAGTGACACTGACAGACAGATCAACGCCAACAGCCGTCTGAGTACAGTATGTCACTTCTCAGACATTCCAAGACCTGACAAACGCTGATTTTCAGTCCATGAAAACAAGCACTGACCAACGTTAGCGCCAACTGTGTTTACACACTGATCAGACAAAACTCGATGATCGTGTCTGTTGCCATCTGTTGGAGCAGTGTGAATTAGTAAATAATAAATCAAATTCCAGTTTGCAAACAGTTAGAGGCTAGTAAATGAATTCAGGGAAATGTCAGGGAGAAATTCATTTGGTTAATTGTTAGCTTTCAAATTAGCTTTACTGGCCTATAATTGCTAGCTAACTTGCTAAATTGCTAAACTTCTTAAGTCTTCCAAAAGACAATGAAATATTATTCAGATATGCATTTGAAAGTGTTTAATATGACCAGCCTGTTTTGAATATTTCACCGTATTTTTAAAACAAATGGTCAGAATATATGAAATTGTAAATTGGCATTAGCACTAGATTAAAGACATTTAAACTGACAAACGTGAATTTTGAGTTAATTTTATGTAAACCACTTTAGGAAGGCTGGAAGGTATATGACAGGAAGTAAAAAAACCTTGTCCAGGCAATGGAGGTCACTTGTTAAAATTTTATAGTTAAGCTACCTTTATTACCATAGTATTACATTGTAAAATTCAAAACTTAAAGAGGTTGCTCTAATAAAAAACTCTCTCAAATAGTAAGATGTCAAGGTCATATTGTTTTTAATAAAGCACACTGTATTTTTCATGTGCTCAGTGTTTGATAACCTTGTGAGCCATTTGAAAGAATTATTTTAATTAGAGTTAGGATAATACGATTTAGAATAGAGAGTTTTGCGCAGCACTTTATTACAGTCCTGTTTCTTATGTTCGTATTATGTATTTATTATAGTAATTACAATAACTAGATAATAACTAGGTACTAACCCTGAACCTACCCCTAAACCTAACCCTACCCCATGTAGTTACCTTATAGTACCAGTACTTTCTTAGGTAAGTACACTGTAGGTACACTGCGAGTACTTGTATGTACACGTACTGTAAAATAAAGTGCAACCGAGTTTTGTCTTGAATGATAAACAATTTTCATCATAGATTAAACTATTTTTCTTTTTTAAGAGGTCAGTTAAAGCCATTATCAGACAGATTGCATCTGTAATTGTATGGTCAGTGGGGTTTAATTAAAGTGTTATCATTACAAGATAATGATCTGTTCAGTGATCCCACTGAGAGCAGCTCAGGACAAAGAAGCCTTCTGGGTATAAGGAGTAGGGAAATAAGTGAGAGTGAAAACATAATTAATGACCTTTAACGACCATGTTTTTCAAAGTCAAATTAGGCCATATGAGGACCCATATGAATTACATCATTTTGCCTACTTTCAGCTGTTAGCCCTGATCTTAACATGAACCCTCATGCCTGTCTTTTAAAAAAGGTCTCTTCTCTGGCCCTCTTCGTTTATGGGCCATACTTGACTCCTTTGCGGTCAAAAGTGACCAAAAGCTTTGAAATGAAACTTTTCGTAACAATTTACAATAAGGTTCCATTAGTTAATGTATTAACTAACACGAACAAACAATGAACAATACATTTATTACAGTATGTATTAATCTTTGTTAATGTTTTTTTGTTTTAGTTTATACAACTATTATTATTAAATTAATTGGTCAAATTATGAATTCTTAAAAATACAAATTTTATTATATGTAAAATGTTATTGTATGTGAAAATATACATATCACAATGTATTGTGTGTATATTGTGTATGTGTGTGTGTGTGTGTGTGTGTATATACAGTATGTGTGTATATACATATATATATATATATATATATATATATATATATATTAAAAAAGATTATTTT
>NW_015512212.1:0-950 GCF_001515645.1 Sinocyclocheilus grahami | reverse complement strand
GGTAGTGGGAGCATGTGAAGTTTGTACAAACAACTGTTTTATGTCTCTTTACATTTCACTATGTTGCAGTTTATGATGTTTAAAATATAACTGTGTTTGATCTAGTTCATTATCCTTTAATGTTTATTTATAATACAGTTTAAGATATCATGCGGGTTGTGTTGATTGCAGATAGGTGTACAAATCAGTGGTCAAAGCATCGTGATATTTTTTTCCCATTGACCACACAGAGACAAGTTGTAGCTATGTGTTATTTATTATTTCAAGTCTGTATTTATCTCCACATTGCATGATGTGTACTCACCATATCCTGGTCCTGTGACTCCTCAAAGGAGGAGGCGGGACTACAGCTTCCCTTTTTCTTGTGTTGGGTTAAACCTACTAATAGGGAGGAGACTTAACCCTTGGTGATGTAGACATGAAGAGATGTCTCATTGTGTTGTTTGCATTTTGCTTATGATGAAGAATTGCATTTATGTTTTTATTTTATGTATTTTTGAAGTTTAATGGTCTAAATGGTTAAATGATCTTGTGATTATGCTTCAAAGGTTTCTGGTATTGATGCCCCTGCAGTTGGTATGGTCTTGTGTGTAATGAGCCTGTGTATATAAGCCAGTCTAAACTGAACCTTAGAAGAAAAAAAGGTGGGGGCATACTGCTTAAAGTGTCTATGTAGATTTTGCTGCCTGTAGCAATTTGTTTTCTTTGGTCGATTATATGTCAAAGTGGGCACTGAGTTAAGTGTCTATTTTTTTTTTTTTTGTAAATATTTTTTTTTTAGTTTCGTAATTTTGTTTGTAAATGTTTTGTACACTTACTCTGAATACGTACACCCCTACTTCTCCACTGGCATTTAATAAAAGTCCTCTTTAGATGATATCTGAGTTCTGAGCCAATCTACCACATCCCCTTGATCACCACGGGACACGTTATGACAAATGGTGGCAGCG
>NW_015512211.1:4508-9218 GCF_001515645.1 Sinocyclocheilus grahami | reverse complement strand
GCTAAGGTTAGGAATGAAGGATGAATGTGTGACAAACAGATGAGATGTTATCCATCTGTCCTGTCACAGCTAGCGGCTTAACCGTCACTAGCGAACCCTACACTTGAGGAGCTATTTCCAGAGATCTTCAGGAGAGGATTTAGGAGGAAGTGGTGGCCATGTCACACACGGCATTTGGTCATGTCCCTCATCCATTTCCCCGCGGGGTCGACGCAGAGGACGCCAAACACGGTCTGCTCCCTCCTGAGGGAGTCACAGCGGGGGGCTAAACAGGCTAATTCATGGCTAGCAAGTAGTCCTCCTCACACTCAAGTCCATTTACAGAGGCAAACGGGAACGTGACCCGCTGCTTATCCATGTACAATATAAGCAGGCTCAGTCATGGTTTTGGACAATACATTGTAAACCTTTTTTATTTTTTAAGTCATAAGTTTATAGGAGAACATTTTAGAAGAAAATACTATTCTAGTCTTTCTAGTTCAAAATTTAATGTTTAAATTAATGTGTTACTTGCTATTTCTTTGTAATTACGAATTTAACTACTAATTTCCGAGTGAAAATAGTTTATTCATTAAAATATTATTTAGTTATTTGTTTTTGGTAGAGTTGGAGTGTGGCTAGTCAAAAAATCACAATTGTACACAATTGTGATAACACAAAATCACAATTGTAGTTTACTCCATACAATGCAATACAAAACTACAATGCACGTTTATATGCTAAAGCAGAGGTCCCCAAACACCGGGTCGCGACCCACTACCGGGCCGTGGAAGAATTGCTACCGGGTCGCAAGAACGTTCTGGGAAAAATGTGTATAGATATGACACTTTATTTATGTTAATGATTGTTCTAATTTTTCAGCATTTTCGTTGTATTCGATTGAAATGGAGTGGAAATTTGACAATTTCATGTTAAATAAATAAATAAAAGATTGCTCTGATGCGTCACATATTAGGAGTTAAACGGATCGCAGTTGATCCGTAATACGTACGGATGAGACCCTACCATTCGGCACGCACACGATTCGCAGATTAATTTGCCAATTTACACGTACAAGCAATTTTAAACCACAAGAAGAAGGCATTGGCCTTCACGGCATTGTCATTCTCTGTGCTTTAAATATTTTTTTCTTGCTTATCCGAAAAAAGTCCCCCCACCCCCGTCCAGCTGGTCTGCGAGAATATTTTCCAAACGTAACCGGTCCATGGTGTAAAAAAGGATGGAGACCCCTGTGCTAAATTATTTAATTAATTTCAAATTTTCTTTAATATTTTTTCACCAAAACCAACATGGAATAAAAATTAATTTCAATGGATAAAAAAAAATAAATCCCATTTCGCCAATTTTCTCAGGCCAATATCCTGTTTCACTTGGAAATATGGTAAAATAGTTTGTTTGTTGTTGATTTTAAAGTGAAGAGATAAAGTTTTTTTTTTTCTTTTATTCATCAAGGATGAATTTAAACATTTTTTAATAAATACCATAAGCCAGCACCATTATTGCTCAACGCAGATCTCAAATTGGCCAAAAAATTGCTTTCATAATTAGCTGTGCGTCGTTAATCTAACTCCTGCTTAATTCTCTTACATAATTTTGTTTAATTATTAGTATATTCATTATTGTATTAACACATGAACCGCCAACATTTTTTCGATCTGTGCAAATTCTGAATTTAGTGTTTGCTCACTTACAATAGATTACTAAAATGTCCCGTCAAATGTTAAAAGATAATTTATTGTGCAAATACTAGGTGATGCTTTCCAGACTTCTAGCTGTCCTTTTGGAAACTCCCTCAGTGGTGTGAAACAGATTGCTTCTGTAGTAATGGCATCTGTCAGCAGCGCTACCCGATCATCTGTGTGTGTGGTAGCGGTGATGTTGACGAGGAGTCCACTGACACAGAAAACCACTGTAGTAGCAGCATCTCACGTCTGAATAATTCACACGGGCAAAGAACATCTGATGTTACACGGTCACAGTGACGGTCACATCCTGATGGACGGGAACATTTACTGGCTGCACTGAATCACACAGGCTTTGAGTGTCAGTACACACACACAAAATATCTATGATACCATAGAAACAGAAAATCATTCCCAGATGCATTGCATTTGATCGTTTTCTAGCTAAAGTCAGACTTTTGTTGCATAGTAACTGAATCAGAATCATAGTATTGTTCACAAGTTTAGGGTTTGCTATGAAGGTTTTTTTTTTTTTTTTTGGGCTACAAAGTTTCTTCTGCTCACCAATGCTGCATCTATTTGATAAAAAAATACAGTAAAAGCAGTCATATTGTGAAATTTTATTACAATTTTAAATAGCTCTATTGTTGTATTTTTTTTAAATGTAATTTATTCCTGTGATTCGAATTTTCAGCATCATTACTCCAGGCTTCAGTGTCACATGATCCTTCAGAAATCATTCTAATATGCTGATTTGCTGCTCAAGAAACATTTGTTATTATTAATGTCGAAAACATTTGTGCTACTTAATATTTGCATAGAAACTGAGGAAACTGGTTTGATTAATATAAAGTTCAAAAGAACAGCATTTGTGTGAAATAGAAATCTTTATGTAACATTATAAATGTCTTTACTGTCGCTTTTGAACAATTTAATTCTTGTTGAATATAAGTATTAATTACTTTTTTTAAGTCAGAGCTATATACTTTTATTCAGCGGTATGTACAGTGGGTACGGAAAGTATTCAGACCCCCTTAAATTTTTCACTCTTTGTTATATTGCAGCCATTTGCTAAAATCATTTAAGGTACAAGCAATTTTAAACCACAAGAAGAAGGCATTGGC
This sequence comes from Sinocyclocheilus grahami, assembly GCF_001515645.1. Taxonomy (NCBI): domain Eukaryota; kingdom Metazoa; phylum Chordata; class Actinopteri; order Cypriniformes; family Cyprinidae; genus Sinocyclocheilus; species Sinocyclocheilus grahami. The sequence continues at coordinate 6,412 of NW_015512211.1, read as the reverse complement.
CTTCACGGCATTGTCATTCTCTGTGCTTTAAATATTTTTTCCTTGCTTATCCGAAAAAAGTCCCCCCACCCCCGTCCAGCTGGTCTGCGAGAATATTTTCCAAACGTAACCGGTCCATGGTGTAAAAAAGGATGGAGACCCCTGTGCTAAATTATTTAATTAATTTCAAATTTTCTTTAATATTTTTTCACCAAAACCAACATGGAATAAAAATTAATTTCAATGGATAAAAAAATAAATCCCATTTCGCCAATTTTCTCAGGCCAATATCCTGTTTCACTTGGAAATATGGTAAAATAGTTTGTTTGTTGTTGATTTTAAAGTGAAGAGATAAAGTTTTTTTTTTTCTTTTATTCATCAAGGATGAATTTAAACATTTTTTAATAAATACCATAAGCCAGCACCATTATTGCTCAACGCAGATCTCAAATTGGCCAAAAAATTGCTTTCATAATTAGCTGTGCGTGGTTAATCTATTTCATTACATGACCTAACTCCTGCTTAATTCTCTTACATAATTTTGTTTAATTATTAGTATATTCATTATTGTATTAACACACATGAACCGCCAACATTTCTTTTCGATCTGTGCAAATTCTGAATTTAGTGTTTGCTCACTTACAATAGATTACTAAAATGTCCCGTCAAATGTTAAAAGATAATTTATTGTGCAAATACTAGGTGATGCTTTCCAGACTTCTAGCTATCCTTTTGGAAACTCCCTCAGTGGTGTGAAACAGATTGCTTCTGTAGTAATGGCATCTGTCAGCAGCGCTACCCGATCATCTGTGTGTGTGGTAGCGGTGATGTTGACGAGGAGTCCACTGACACAGAAAACCACTGTAGTAGCAGCATCTCACGTCTGAATAATTCACACGGGCAAAGAACATCTGATGTTACACGGTCACAGTGACGGTCACATCCTGATGGACAGGAACATTTACTGGCTGCACTGAATCACACAGGCTTTGAGTGTCAGTACACACGCACAAAATATCTATGATACCATAGAAACAGAAAATCATTCCCAGATGCATTGCATTTGATCGTTTTCTAGCTAAAGTCAGACTTTTGTTGCATAGTAACTGAATCAGAATCATAGTATTGTTCACAAGTTTAGAGTTTGCTATGAAGGTTTTTTTTTTTTTTTTTGGCTACAAAGTTTCTTCTGCTCACCAATGCTGCATCTATTTGATAAAAAAATACAGCAAAAGCAGTCATATTGTGAAATTTTATTACAATTTTAAATAGCTCTATTGTTGTATTTTTTTAAAATGTAATTTATTCCTGTGATTCGAATTTTCAGCATCATTACTCCAGGCTTCAGTGTCACATGATCCTTCAGAAATCATTCTAATATGCTGATTTGCTGCTCAAGAAACATTTGTTATTATTAATGTCGAAAACATTTGTGCTACTTAATATTTGCATAGAAACTGAGGAAACTGGTTTGATTAATATAAAGTTCAAAAGAACAGCATTTATGTGAAATAGAAATCTTTATGTAACATTATAAATGTCTTTACTGTCGCTTTTGAACAATTTAATTCTTGTTGAATATAAGTATTAATTACTTTTTTTAAGTCAGAGCTATATACTTTTATTCAGCGGTATGTACAGTGGGTACGGAAAGTATTCAGACCCCCTTAAATTTTTCACTCTTTGTTATATTGCAGCCATTTGCTAAAATCATTTAAGTTAAATTTTTTTCCTCATTAATGTACACACAGCACCCCATATTGACAGAAAAACACAGAATTGTTGACATTTTTGCAGATTTATTAAAAAAGAAAAACTGAAATATCACATGGTCCTAAGTATTCAGACCCTTTGCTCAGTATTTAGTAGAAGCACCCTTTTGAACTAATACAGCCATGAGTCTTTTTGGGAAAGACCCAACAAGT
>NW_015512211.1:740-3330 GCF_001515645.1 Sinocyclocheilus grahami | reverse complement strand
CCCACTGTATGTATATATATATATATATATATATATATATATATGCCAAGCTCTTGTCATCATCATAGTGCCCTGCGCTCCAGCATTCAGGATATCCTGTCTGATGGGATCTCAATAAGGAAATCCCAATAGTCTTGGCGCAAATTCCTGTTTCCAAGTTCACATACAGATCAAAGAATTCACATGTTGTCATCATGTTTCGCTCATACAACATTATATTATATTTTTATTAATCTCCTTCACAATCCTTTAACATTTTATAGGATTTTGTAAGACTTTTTAAAATAAATATAGTGGTTTTTATTCAGCATCATTGAACAAGGGATAAAATGCCAAAACAGCAGAGATTAAAGCGCAAAAAAGGGTCTTGATCGTGCATGCCATCATTTGAATTTACCTAGGCTATTTTCATAGATAATTATTTATATAATTCTGCATTTAGAATATTTTCAGCAATCCGGTTGTGGAACAGCTCTCATTTAATTCTCTATTTTTGGGTTTGTCAGCAATTACAAGCCCACAGTACGGCAGCTGCTTATTGTCTAAATTGGCTTAATGAGGATGTGCAACGAAACTGCCAGCTGATTCAGAGACATAAACATTCAGTCTGCTTGGAAAGCTAGTTTTGAGTTGGTTTAAAGTGAACCTGCTCTGTTTTGGTTAGTGTTCATTAGTTGCTACAGTTGCACATGGGCTATGTGTAGTTTCATTGGGTATGTATACACTCTGCTTTGTTGAAAAAGAGAGAAAATGCCAAGTATTCGTATAATGGAGGGTGTGTCGTGATGTTTGGGGATGTTATTGGACTTGGAGTCTGTGGTTTCCTTCTCTTTGCAAGACTGTCATTTAGAAATGGAAAAAAAAAAAAAGTAGTATGGCGGTCTATATTTTTAAACATTTTAAGACAAACACATTGGCATCAGATATTTTGTAAATGCATGGAACATGATGGAAGAATCTCACGAACATGTGCACATCATTTAACCCCAAAATATTCAAGATTAAAAAATATATATATAATTAATAATAATAATTATACTTTGCACAAAGAAAATGAAGCATTATATGTTTTTGCATTGTGACTTTATTTTATTGAGAATTAAGCACTTTATCCACAAATTCTCATTATTGTAATGCATAAAACATTATTATTATTATTATTATACCCAAATTACCTAAAAAGAAATAAAGCTATTATTAAGAATGTAAAGTTTTATTGTAAATATTGATTTTGGCAGTATTTGGTATAGTGAATGTGATTTATGCTTCTAATTTTATGATTTTAATGAAAAATAAACATTGCACAATAGGAAGATAGTTTTGTTACTGTATTACAGTAATGTAAGTTCATTTGTAATGCGCTTAATTATAATGAAAATATAGGATAAAAAATTCTATATAAATTGTGTGTGTGTATACACTTCATTCTTTTTATTTGAAAAAAAAAGAAGAAAAAAAAGAGAGGTTCTCTCATGCTGTGGATAACAATCTAACATTCCAAGCAGTTTTCCAACAAAGTAAAGGAGGATTTCTGTTTGCTGCTCCTATATAAGCAGCAGTTTTGCGTGAAGATTCCCAGTGCAGACTGACCCTTACAGATTGTGAGGAACCAACAGGATGAGCCGCAGCCCTTAGAGGAAATGCAGCCGCCAAACAAAACGGACATGGCCTCAAATTAGTTCTTGGCTATTTGCATATCCAGACTGTCGCGCTATCTGAACATGTTGTAGCGCCAACATTATTTACCTCCACCAAGCGTAGCTGAGGTTTTACGTCACTGCCTTTCAATTTGAATTTTGAGAGTGAACGTCCTTTCAGAAGCTCTGAAGCTTCACTTCGGTTTGGCTCTTTTGTCAAGGTTTATTTCTTATTCAAATAATGTATTTATTTATTTAAATAACCACAGTTGTCATAAGTACAGATGAGAGAATTTGTGTGTGTGTGTGTGTGTGTGTGTGTGTGCGCGCGCGTGTTTTTGCTACATATGAGGACAAAAATTTGGTATGACATGTATTACAAGGAGAAGGTGACTTATGAGGACATTACCCCATGTCCCCATTTTTCAAAACGCTTATAAATCATACAAGAGTGAGTTTTTTTGAGAAAGTAAAAATGCTAAGTTTCCTGTAAGGGGTAGGGTTAGGTGTAGGGCAATAGCACATACAGTTTGTACAGTATAAAAACCATTACACCGACGGACCGTCCCCACAATTGACAAAAACAAATGTACGTGTGTGTGTGTCTTCAGATGCAAAAATCTCCATCTGAGATTTTTTAGTTTTAAATGAGCTTTTTTTTTTTCAGGCTCCTATGTTTAGGTTCAGTGATTTCACGTTAATGGCAAAGAAACTGTTAAGTTATCGAATGCCTTATTTTAGAGGAGGAGTACAATGCTGTTGCATGCAGTCAGAGTTGTTTACACTGAGTTGGATTCTCATGTTAAGCATGGACAAAGTTTCAAAAAACAATTTGGACGTATGACTGAGTATTTCTGTGCCAAAAATCTTACTTCCAGGTTCGTACAAGTTTCGGAGAGTTTTTTTTCCGATAGTGGCTCTTCATGACGTAAATGAGGGTGGAACTCCTTATA
>NW_015512211.1:0-286 GCF_001515645.1 Sinocyclocheilus grahami | reverse complement strand
TGTTATGCCCCCTTTAAAAAATGTCCAATGTTATTTAGGAGCCTGATAAAAATGCTCATGTAAAAGAAAAATCTCAAATGGATTTAGGGGTTGATCCAGATTGATCCAAACCTAGCATATCTACTCAAGATAAGTGTAAAATCACACAGCAGAAGCTCTGGGTCCCCACAGGAAATCACCCTTTGCAATCCCAGCATGCTCCTGTCATTGAGACTAAAGCAGTTCAGCCAACAACATCCTCACAACTAGGGATGGGTATCGTTAAGGTTTTAACGGTATTACTACT
>NW_015512210.1:8207-9221 GCF_001515645.1 Sinocyclocheilus grahami | reverse complement strand
TCTTCTGTCTCTTCGAGGGCTCTTCATCAGCTGTCTTCCTCTTCTCTGGCTTCTGATTGGCCAGAGAAGTGTGTGTTGCATCCATCAGACTGAACTCCTGTAATAATGATGGCTGAATCTGATTGGCCACGGCCCAGGCCCATAAACACTGCTCCACCCTGTGAGGAGTCCAGTCCCGCTGGCCGTCCGCTGAGACCGCAAACATCGCAGTCAGATCCCCATGAAGAACACTTAAGCTGAACATGCATCTTAAATCTCTTACCTTTATTAAGCTGGGATGATTTGTTCAGTATTTTCTGGAGGAAAAGTGCATAATGTTTGGCCGTGTACTCGACCGGTCTGAGCTCAGCGATGCTCTCCACAGCTTCATCAGCCATGAAGGCCACTTCACCCGGAGCTCCGGCCGCCAACACGGCTGATAGAGACAGTTTAGATGCATATTAATACAGTTATTGCATGCATGTGTGATTTGATTGGGTGTGTGTGTACCTGATGCCGTCGCTGGCCCGACACCTTTGAGTTTGCACAGCTCTGTAATCGCCGCTTGGACATCAGGCAACAAACCGAAAGCTTTGCTGGTCGAGCTTTGAACCGCCTCCTCGCTGTTTGAGCCAATCAGCTGCTGCAAACGAGGCCTGAACTTCCCTTTCTGTTGAAGAGTATCCATCATCAGTCATCAAAGAGGGAAACGCACTTGTGCACAACTGATCTGATATCAGAAGCGTGAACGTCACCGCATGCAACCAGTGAGCCACTCGCCTATTTCCGGCATCATGGTTCTTGTTAATTACGTAGTGTGTGAATCTATTTCTGTTGCGCTTACAGTCAGTTTCCACGCCATGATGTTGACGAGCTCAGCGTGTGTGAGGGAACGCTCGGATCGGGCTGAGATCGCTGCCGGCAGCTCCTCCTGAAACCTGACACAAGACTTACTACATCTACAATTCTATTCTATTCTGATGCAAAAACAACCACGAACATAAAATGTGTTTGTGAGAACTCAAATATATATAT
>NW_015512210.1:6755-7308 GCF_001515645.1 Sinocyclocheilus grahami | reverse complement strand
AAGAGTTCATAACATTAACAAACAAATGTAGCAAGCGACATCACAGCATATTATCATACCGGGATGTGTTATGACAAATATTCTTTTGTGTGAATTCTTAAAGGCGTTATGTGAACAGCTTGTGCAGCTCTCCCGCGGCCTGACTGCAGCAGCGCGCCAAGCAAGCGACCGGAGGTGACGTCAGCCGCGAACGTAAACAATGATTCTACATCCGCTTCTCATGAACGGGCACATTTGTTTTTATAAGGGTAAGTTCTGCGCGGTTATTTCAGCGATATCTAAACTCATATTACAGTTGAACATTCATGTTCGAAGGCTGTATTACCGACTCGTGCTGCATCAGTTATTACTGAGCTTTTGTGGCACTTTTGTTGTGACTGCCACGAGCTCCGAAACACAAACTTACGCATATTTACTAACTTACATATAATATTCCATGCATAATAAGATACAGCTGTAATATCATTGTGTTGCAAAATGTATTACATTTGTATAATCTCGATTCTCGAAGCACCCATCGCCCAGTATGCTTGAGGTGAATATGAATGAAGAT
>NW_015512210.1:2086-2809 GCF_001515645.1 Sinocyclocheilus grahami | reverse complement strand
TTGCTGACTCTATCGCCTTCAAACGGCTGTAGCTCAGTCATTTTTTGTCCCATATTCCAACAAGTCATATATCATCATCAATAAAAATAACTCATTTTTGACAGTTTGCTTGCCAGCAGGGGTCACATGTCAAAAACAGAATTCTGTCATGATTTAAACATTATACAGCCACAAAACATCATCCAAGTACCTATTTTCAATGCACTTTAATGAGAAGCACATCTGGAGCATTTTAGACACTAAATCTGATGCTACACAGAGACCGTACACACCGTGAACACCAGTCTGTGTTTTGCAGGTCAGTCTGAGAGCGTGAGAGATGTGCAGTTCAGTATTAAGGATTATTTCACGTTTGCGGCCTCGTTTGAGAATGGAAACGTGCAGCTGTGGGACATTCGCAGACCCGACCGATACGAGAGGATGTTCACCGCGCACACCGGACCCGTCTTCTGCTGTGACTGGCACCCTGAGGACAGGTGTGTGCACACGCAACTAAACTCATAATAATTAGAATACATTTGTATTCAAATTATAACATTGTTATTTGAATAGCACCTTTACAATAAAATAAAAATAGGAAGATAAAATGAGAATGTCATTATAAATAATAATAATAATTGAAATAATGACAAACTTAAAAAAGTAAACATTTAAATAAGAAGAATATAATATTATATATGAGCTCAGAATATAACAATTAGTATACAATTATTATTGTTATTA
>NW_015512210.1:0-303 GCF_001515645.1 Sinocyclocheilus grahami | reverse complement strand
GCTGTATCAGCACATGTTTAAAGACGCCAGCAGACCTGTTGACCGTGCCAATCCTGAGGGACTCTGCTTTGGGCTGTTTGGAGACCTGGCGTTTGCTGCTAAAGAGAGTCTGATGACTGGTGAGTGACCCGGGGGAACTGCAGCAAACCCTCCTGTGCTGTTGCAAAACTGGGTACAATTTTTATGTTGTGGGTCAAATTGAACCACATTGATTTCCATGCAGTTCGCCAAAAATCGACACTATGAAAAACACTAAAAATGCATGTAAAAACAGAAAGCTATGGAAGCCCATTTCTGACACTG
>NW_015512209.1:8431-9221 GCF_001515645.1 Sinocyclocheilus grahami | reverse complement strand
AAATGGTGACGTGTTCAATACTTATTTTACCCGCTGTATATACATTTAATTTGTCTATCCAAATTGCTATTGAACCATTGAATAGGATTGGCACACTGAATAGGAACTTGGAGTTATCGTGGAAGCTGTTGTATGCTCAGGGGCCTCTTGGGACCATGATCCAGCCCTGACAAATGCCCATCACTTAAGCTAGCCTGCAATCTCAGAAAGGTGTAGAGGTGGCATATGTCTTGAAAAACATGGCAACTGTGAGAAACAAACTAACTCAATCACCATCTGCTGCAGAAGACCTCAGGGACAAGGGGCACACAAATACACCTGCATCTGGACCAATGAGTGACAACACAGGTACAAATCCAGGCTCACACTACCACAACAGTGAAAAATACACACAGGACATCCTATAAGCAGACACAATCCACTGAGGAGTATGTATACCCCGAGGCTTATGAAGGGGGCCGCAATTAAAACGGTCCACAACAACAACATGTGACTATCTGTAGAGCAAATCAGTCATTTTCTTTCAGTCTGGAATGCATAGTTTCATACCACTTCAGTGAATGATTACTGCACAAGCTGTTTATAGGATTTTGTTAATTCCGCATCACATTGAAAACATTATTAGGCAAGATGGTAAATTAGAATAGTAATTGAACTCTTGATAGTGAAAGCCCAGTAGACTGTGATTACCCTGCCCTCATTAAGAAATGCGACTTTCTAATGATACCAACATTTCTGAATGCGTAACGAGTAATCACAATCAACATAAGCTTTGATTTACAAAAAAAAA
>NW_015512209.1:3489-5833 GCF_001515645.1 Sinocyclocheilus grahami | reverse complement strand
AGAAAGAAAGAAAGAAAAAGAAAGAGAAAGAGAGAGAAAGAAAAAAAAGAAAAAGGCCAATGACTTGTTTGGCACAATTGTACTGGTATTTGAATTTTAAAAACTATCGGTTATGAGGTCCAACCTAGTTATCATTATCGGTAAAATCCACTATTGGTCAACCTCTAGTGTGTTGCTAAGCTGTGCAGGGGTTTTTTGTGTGTGTGTTGCTATGTGATTGCTCAGGTATTCTGAGTGGTTTTTAGTGTGTTGTTATGTGGTTAAAGAGAATACAAAAATTGGAAAAAACAAACCAGGAAACATGGAAAATAGTGAGAGATGAGAGAAGAAACTGAAAGAGTGTACAAAGAAAAACAGAAAAGTACAGAAAGAAAGAAAGAAAGAAAGAAAGAAAGAAAGAAAGAAAGAAAGAAAAAGAAAGAAAGAGAGAGAAAGAAAGAAAGAAAAAGAAAAAGAAAGAAAGAAAAAGAAAAAGAGAAAGAGAAAAAAGAAAGAAAGAGAAAGAAAAAGAGAAAGAGAAAGAGAAAGAGAAAAAGAAAGAAAGAAAAAGAAAGAAAGAAAGAAAGAAAAAGAAAGAGAAAGAGAGAGAAAGAAAGAAAGAAAAAAAAGAAAAGAGAGAGAAAGAAAAAGAAAAAGAGAGAAAGAAAAAGGAGAAAGAAAGAAAGAAAAAGGAGAAAGAAATAAAGAAAAAGAGAACGAAAGAGAAAAAGAAAAAGAGAGAGAAAGAAAGAAAAATAAAGAAAGAAAAAGAGAGAGAAAGAAAAAGAAAGAGAAACAAAGAAAGAAAGAAAGAAAAAGAAAGAGAAAGAGAGAGAAAGAAAAAGAAAAAGGGGAAAGAAATAAAGAAAAAGAGAACGAAAGAGAAAAAGAAAAAGAGAGAGAAAGAAAGAAAAATAAAGAAAGAAAAAGAGAGAGAAAGAAAAAGAAAGAGAAACAAAGAAAGAAAGAAAGAAAAAGAAAGAGAAAGAGAGAGAAAGAAAAAGAAAAAGGGGAAAGAAATAAAGAAAAAGAGAACGAAAGAGAAAAAGAAAAAGAGAGAGAAAGAAAGAAAAATAAAGAAAGAAAAAGAGAGAAAGGAAAAGAAACAAACAAAGAAAGAGAAACAAAGAAAGAAAAAGAAAGAAAGAAAAAGAAAGAAAGAAAAAGAAAGAAAGAGAGAGAAAGAAAGAAAGAAAAAGAAAGAAAGAAAAAGAGAAAGAGAGAGAAAGAAAGAAAAAGAGAAAGAAAAAGAGAGAGAAAAAAGAAAGAAAGAAAGAAAGAAAGAGAAAAAAAGAAAGAAAAAAGAAAGAGAAAGAAAGAAAGAAAAAGAAAAAGAAAGAAAAAGAGAGAAAGAAAGAAAAAGAAAGAGAAAGAAAGAAAGAGAAAGAGAGAAAGAAAGAAAGAGAGAAATAAACAAAGAAAGAGAAAGAAAGAAAGAAAAACCTTCTGGGATTTGCTAGATCTTTGTAAGACTAAGCAATAGTCACATTGTACAATAGATATGAGTCTCATGTATTTGATTCAAATCTAGCAACTAAATGTTCTCTGGTGTGGACCACCTGGGGTTGACAAAAAAATATTGTAAAAACAAAACAAAAAAATCTAAGAAAATACAACAACCAAAAACAACAAAATGCAAAAAAAATAAAATCAAAGCAAAGCAAAGCAAAGGGGAAAAACAGAACTAAACTAAACAAAACAATGCTAAAACTTAACTTGAAATTGAAAACCAAAATACAAAACAAACACACATTGGTATGTGTAGTTTACAGGGACTCTCCATAGGTGTAATGGTGTTTATACTTTACAAACTATTTTCTATCCCCTTACCCTAACCCTGCTCTTAACACTACCCATCACAGAAAACGCTCTGCATTTTTAGATTTTCAAAAACAAACAAAACAAATGTTCAATACTGTAGTAGCCCAGGACCACGGCTGGGTAAAATGCATGCCGTTGTGTGAAGCTGGTTGTGTTTGTGTGTGATTGTGCCTGTGGAGGGTAGGTAGAGCTCCGGGGCTTTATGCTGGCGACGTGCCAGGTTGTTACACACTGGTTGGGCTGGTGTAGCTGCCTCTTCAGTTAAACACACACACAGCTTTGAGTCTTTTGCTGCGCTTATCTTTGTTTTATTGTGCTCAGCCCTTTGAAGTCATGACATAGTACACATTTGCTCGTTGCACAACACAGTCAGATATATTCACAGTCACATCAGGCACGACCAATAGAGACTGTCAATGACACTCAAGTTGAATCATTAGAGACTTAATGCTACACTCGATATATCTTCAGTGACATTTTGTAGAAAAAAGATCAAGGTGACTTTTTTCTTGTGCAGAATGTTGTTTGAATTTCGGCGTAAAAT
>NW_015512209.1:1549-2756 GCF_001515645.1 Sinocyclocheilus grahami | reverse complement strand
ATGTTTTTATCAGCTGTTTGGACTCTAATTCTGATGGCACCCATTAACTGCAGAGGATTCATTGGTGAGCAAGTGATGTACTGCAGTACCAAATTTCTCCAAATCTGCTGTGCTTGGATGGCCTGAGGGGGAGTACATTTTTTTGTAAATTCCTTGAATGAAATATCTCAGGGATGAAAGAACACACATAATCAAGCCAACTCACCGGTGGATCCAGGTCCTCAGCATGTACAGTGGTCACTATGGTCCCCTTGATTGCATTGGGCGCCACCATTCCCCGGTACAGCATTTGACTGAACACTGGTGGGAAGTCGTTCATGTCCTGCCCAGACACAGAACATCAAACTCCGATTAGTGCCTTGACTCCTGCTCTCTTCGCCTGCCTGTAACTGTCAGACTGTGCACTAGCTCAGGGCCCATTAGCTAGCCTCCAACACTAAAAAACTAAGCAAAAATGGCATTTATTCAATAGTAGATCATGTAGTGCATTAAGGATGTCACAGTGTTAGGTGCCCGGGGATGTTTTGGGGAAAAAGTTGGGTGAGACATAATTATAGCCACTGAGAGAGCGCTAAAGGCAGATGAAAAGGTTACTAGAGAGAATAAAGAGGCAAAGCTAAAAATAGGGTGCTAATATAATGCAATAGAGTGCTTCTGGATCTAAAAAGTTTTATTTATTTTCTCCATATGGAAATTCACTTTTAACAATGACATATACACATTTCAAGATAGATACAACCATGTCTTCATAAGTAAAAAAAAAAGCGGATAATGTTTCTGTCAGTCGATGATTTCAGTCCACCAAAACAATTTTACCCAAAATGGCTATTTAAGCGGAAAATGGCTATTTTGGCTAAATATTTTGGTTGCAGAAATGTCTGTGCATTTATGAAAAGTGCAATATGAATTTTATTAAATAAAAACAAACAAACAAAAACAACAAAAAACATTGACCATATTTTACCATAATGGTGCAGTCACATTAATATTGTCAATATTTCAGGATAGCTAAAAAATGATATATGCTTCTCAATGTGATTTCAACTTCATTAAAATTGTCACCCCTCACTCGGACTATCATGCCCCCTCACTCAAGATGAGTGTGAATATAGATTTTAATTTATGAAATATAATGGTTTATAAAAAAATATATAGCTGCCAGATGCATAGGCTTTCTAGCATTAATATGATGCTACTATAGCAACAA
>NW_015512209.1:0-1086 GCF_001515645.1 Sinocyclocheilus grahami | reverse complement strand
ACTTTTCCATTGTATTTCAATGGTTAATAAGTTTTTCTACAATAATTTTTCAAACCTCAGTAGAGATACTTCCGAATGCAAGGTTGCTGAAAGTGGGTGCTCATTTTTCGCAGGACCTTAACTTTTTTTCCACAAAGTTATATATGTGAAAGATACAGCAAAGCGGAAAATTGCGGTTGGCTCCCATGAATGCTGATGATACAGGTGATTCTGGGAGATACAAGAGACGCAATGCGACCTAATACACTCAATAGAGCAGCCGGCTCCGAGTCCAAGGAGAGGCCAGGCAGGTTCAGGTATCCAAATTACACCTCCCTCCCCTGTCAATCCCACACCCTTTGTCCTTCCTGTGAGAATGCGCTTATTCAAGGATGTCCTTGAGTCCTGAGTACTGACTAATAAAACTTTGCTATTGCTCACATCCCCAAAATAAAAGGTCCCGGGGAAAGTACTTTGGAGTGAAATTGTTTTGTTTTTTTTCTCTTATTTTCCAGTCTCACACATCTCGGTGTGTCTTCTCCCTACCCAGATGAAAAATAAAATCCGTCAAGCCTTAAAGTAAATCTGCAAAGTGCCTTGGGGCCTCTATCCCATCATAATCACTCTGATATCCCAAGTCTCCATGCATCAGGTAGCACATTCATTTCCACTGTTCACTTTTTCATTTTCCACAGCAACTAATTATCAATTAGCCACACCGTGCACAGAAGGAAAATGAATACATAATCTCAACACAGAAACAATTAGGGCTTCTTGGGAGACTGTAGAGGATGTAATAAGCCGTGTGTTTCCTTGCATGAACATGCTTTTGCTTAAACTCTTTTTTTTTCTTCTTTGAAGCTGAAACCTATCAAACTGCAGGCGGTTAGGTAAATGAAATAAACAAAAATAAATGTAATCCTAAACAACTGGTTATATGTCTAACAGTGCCCTGGCTCTCTTGTCGAAGCTTGACCAGAGAAAAAATATAACATTCAGATGAATAAGGGAAGCTACTTTGAAACAATGGGTTTAAAAGCTATAAGCTTCTCATAATGTTGCTTAATTAGTTAATTTACCCTTTTAAACAAGTAGTTACCTACAAGA
>NW_015512208.1:8819-9231 GCF_001515645.1 Sinocyclocheilus grahami | reverse complement strand
TATTGTTGTCACATGCACACAATGACCACTCGTCATAAATTCCTGCAATTGCTTCAGAGTTGCTGTAGACCACTTGGTAGCCTCTCTGAGCAGTTTCAGCTGAACTACCAAGGACTGAATTGCTCCAGGAAAGCTCTTTTCATGCTGAGCTAATCAACATGACCTCAGCTAATCAACATGACCTCAGCTGATCAGATTTGAAAGTCGAATGGCTTTGTGTGCCATTGAAAAGTTGATTAGCTATACCGGAGTATACACGTCATTTTTAAGAGGGGGGTGATCCTTTTTCCAACTTGATTCTGTTTTTTTATTTATTTATTTTTTCTAACATGTTGGTGTTATATCTTTCACTTGAATGTTATAAGTAGCACTGAGTAAATACAGCTGGATAAAACAACAACTGTGTCCATCT
>NW_015512208.1:6183-7054 GCF_001515645.1 Sinocyclocheilus grahami | reverse complement strand
AAATTGAGATTTATACATCATCTGAAAGCTGGATAAATAAGCTTTATATTGATGTATGGTTAGGATAGGACTATATTTGGCCTGAGATACAACTATTTGAAAATCTGGAATCTGAGGGTGCAAAAAAAATCTAAATACTGAGAAAATCGCTTTTAAAGTTGTCCAAATGAAATTCTTAGCAATGTATATTACTAATAAAAAATTAAGTTGTAATATATTTACTGTAGGAAATGTACAAAATATCTTCATGGAGCATGGCCTTTACTTAATATCCTAATGATTTTTGGCATAAAAGAAAAATCTATAATTTTGACCCATACAATGTATTTTTGGCTATTGCAACAAATATACGCCAGCGACTTAAAGTCACCATGAAATCAAAATGGAAAATTCTTATTTTTTAATGGAATACTGTAGTGTTTATTATAAATAATTTATCTGTGCACAAACAGGTAGAAATAAGCTTACTGCACCGTCGTAGACATTGAATGAAAATAAAAGGAAGACTCAACTGTCTTTTGTCTCAGCATTCTGCTGGTGATATGAAAGACGATCCTGAAGGCGGAAGCGTGAGATCGAGGACGCTGTCACGCTCTGCTCCTGCGCCCAAAGAGCCAAAGTCAGAGATAGTGCGCATCATCACTAAAGACCTCATCAGGGACCTCAGGCAAGTAGACGCAAAGAGTTTTTGCTCTGTAGTTACATGTAGCTATCCTTATTGAGGTACCGTATTGGCCCGAATATAAGACGACCCTGATTATAAGACTACCCCCCTTTTTCCAGATGTACCTTTTGGGAAAAAAGCCTTTTTAAAAAACAAATCTTATTTTTTCTCAGTAAAACACATTTTGTTTTCAATTATTTTCATATT
>NW_015512208.1:4187-5113 GCF_001515645.1 Sinocyclocheilus grahami | reverse complement strand
GAGCAGCAAAAATAACAATGTGTCTTCACATTTCATAACAGGTGGCTTTTTTCGCTGAGAGACAGAGACTGACTCGTCTGGAATAAGATGGAAGAGACACGATTACCTGCACTATTAGCCACAGCTAAATAACTGCAATAATTGGGACAAATCTATATTTTAAATAAACTAGTGGCCTGACACTGTTTTTCAATGTTCTATAAATAATGCCATTATTTAGCTGGCAAATAATGGAAAACTAGATTTATATATGTTTCAGAAAATGTCAGTGGGCTGTGGGGCTGGCACATCAACATATAACGGAATACATGATTTGTTAATTGTCTGCTTCTCATTAGTCATTCGGTAAAATGGAATTAAGAGAATCTGATATCTGAGAAAATATCTGTAAAAAGCCTTGCAGATCAAAATGTATTTTGTCAGAGAGATGATCACAAATGCAGTGGAATCTGTTATATTTTACACTGTCTAATATCTCCAAGCTATCTCAAAGGGCTCAGCTGTCATGTGTCTATTAAACCCAGACATTTAATATTCAGCTAGCCATAATGTGCTAAACACTGTCTCTTTGATGGATAAAGGAGAGGAGTGACACAGTGAAGGACTGCCATTACAGAGTGACAGTAGAGGCCATGATAAAAGAACAAAGGCAAACACCCTGTAAAAGATTATTCTTACACCATGGATTTCAATGTGCCGCCCTCCCCAGAGTGGTCTTATTCTATTTATTTATTTTGTATTTAGCTGCTGCAAATGTACCGTGACTCAGAACAGAAGCTGTTCTTTATATGAAGAGATGCATATGTTATGGAGATGTTGACGTTGTCGAAGTTATATGAAGCAATTTACTGCAATATTAAATGTAATGCTAATGCAGTTTGGGTTGCTACTGTATATTGGAGCTTGTCAAATGATTTCTTTAGGAT
>NW_015512208.1:2039-2385 GCF_001515645.1 Sinocyclocheilus grahami | reverse complement strand
TTAACTTCAAGCTGGCATTGTCATGCGTTGGCTACATTAGCTCTTTATGTCAATCATGTTACATTTCTTTTCATTTTAATGAATAAAGTTTAAGTGCTTGAGCTCAAAGACAGCCCATTTAGTTTGGCATACACTTTTACACAAATAAATCAGAAATAAGCTTTTTCTTTTTAACACAGAAGTGTAGAATTCAGGTACTCAATAACAAGAAAGCTCTGTTTTACTTATACAGCATTATAGCTTTCATGATCTGATAGTGATCCATTACCCACCTCCTTATGGAGGACTGAGGGAAGATTTCTATTCTCCATTCCACAGGCAATTCTAGACCTTACTTAGGACGGCT
>NW_015512208.1:0-288 GCF_001515645.1 Sinocyclocheilus grahami | reverse complement strand
AAGAGCGTTTTAAGGACAAAAACCTGACGAATGTCTTGAAATACAATATCTGAACCATGTCTTGAGGTGTGGTCACCATAGTATAAGCAGAATAATTGACTCAGGTCGGTTGAATTGATAGAAAATAATGCACACCCGAGGTGTAACAGCCATCACCACCTCGGGCGTGCATTATTTTGTAATAATTCGACAGCCTGTCGTCAATTACTCCTTAATTAAATGCAACCAAATGCATCCTATTGGCATACATCTGCACTGACTAAAAGATGCAGTTTTACATGGTTTATT
>NW_015512207.1:5469-9231 GCF_001515645.1 Sinocyclocheilus grahami | reverse complement strand
AAGAAAGCAGCATTGTTGCACAAAAGACTGATTGATTGATTGATTTGATTTTAATGGATTTACTTGTGCATTACTACACGATCCATCATTGTAAATTCAGTTTAGGCTCTCTTTATAAAAAACTAAAGGGAAAAAAGGAACCTCAAGCACTCTTGGATGGGACTTGAGGAAAACTCAATGCATCTCAAGTGCAACTTTGACCTTGGCAAAATACATCATGTAATATCTTATCACATACATGCCACCAAATACAGGCCATTCCTTTCTCTGATGCAGGAAGCAGCGGCGATGAAATGAAAACACTATCTCTAGAGTTGCTGCATCATTTTAATCCGTTCCCACTGACTCACGGCTTCACAAACAGAAGGAAAACTCAATTTGGAGATGAAGAACCACATAAAAACCATATTCTGAGAGCTCTTCGAGGAGGTAGAATCTGCGACAGGCTTGCATTTAATAACCCTGACCACAAAAATGCTTTCATACTGTTGCAGAGCACAAAAAAACTAAACAATTCAAAATGAATTCTGACAAAAATAAGTCAAGTTCTGAAAGCTCTTCTGTTTAGTTCACTTCCAGAAATGAATTGAGAGAAAGTGTCAAATGCCCCCTACATGCCAAGTGGTCTTCTCCACACCTGCCAGTGCTAAGAAAAGACCCTTAAGTGGAAAGGATGTGCTCACACTTTTGGCCCCATTGCTGGCTTTTACTTCAAGTCCCGATCAAGTCAAGTGACAGGGTTTGGTTCAGTTAATGCAACACTCAGAGGCTGTGAACCAACTGGAAATCCCACTGGAATGGAGGTGAAGTTGAGAAAATGTAACCACCATATGGTCAATACATTGAGGATGACTAGAACAACCTTTGACCAAATGTAGAGGGTCGTAGACAAACAAAGGGGTCATCAATGGCTTATCTAAACACATGGATGGCAGCTTGCAATACCTATTAACCTTTATGTTGACTTTGGAGCAATGTGCTTTTGTCATTACCTCTGTCCATGTGCTCTACTTGTCCTCGCTCCCTGTTTCTTGCCATATTGAAGCACAGCTACCCTGTGCGCTGCTCTTAGTGCGAAAAATAACTGCGGGGGTGTGGGCAATGAAGTATAGTAATGAATTGTGGCAGCTCCTTCCCAGGGATGAAAATATTAAACCCTTCCTTTTTTAATGCAGTCTCTCACTCTCAATCTTGGCCTTCCTTTTTTTCATCCTTTCCTCTCCCCCGGCGACTCAGAGTAGGGATGGGGACATCGCCGTATAGGATATTCAAGCAAATCAATCAATTAGCTGTATGTGCTGAGTTCAGTCTGAGCGTGGCAGCTGGGGGGAGTGGCCTCAATCTGAGGCAGCGAGTGGTTGGGCAATGTGCAGCGTGCATGCTTCTGTCAAGCACTTACTCGTGCGCACAATGGGGTCAACACGTGACCACCCTCCAGCACGCAGAGCATCCCTTCTGTGATGCTTTGGGGCTGGACACACAGCACCCTTTGAGTTTGCTGTACGCCATTCATTATTGCGATACACTGAGCTGCAACCGAGGACAAAGCGCAGCCCGAGCGGCTAAATATACATCATGTGCTGTCATACTCCAGAGATCTGAACCAAAACAAAACAAGCAGAGTAAACCGGATCGACTGCAGTCACAGAGGGCTCGCTCATTTGAAATATCCAAGCGCGGGAACGAGAACTTCTTAGAATTCTGTCCACTGGGTAGACGAATGCCCTCTGCGATGATTAGGGCATAAAACGCCACCGATTTGTAGCTGCGAAATCATGCTGCATTTAATTTCTAAACGTCTGGCAAGTGAAAAGAAAGAACAACAAGAGAGATTTTTCATCTTCACCTTCAGAGGAAGCATTTCCCTGTGTCCTGCGCAACCTTTCACCCGTTCGCGGTTTAATCAGTGGCCCTCTTTCCCAGGAACCTTGAGTCAGTTGCATGAAATCAGCCTTTGAAAGTTCCCGTGGCACTGATAAACAGCCAGGGGACTCTCGCTGCACCATTTCCCTATAAATATAAACAGTAAATCCACTTTTTCATGTCAGGTGTGGAAGACAAAATGTCAATTGAAGACATCGCTAATAAATATGTCTACTAAATAAAGCAGTCCGTAAAGAAATGGCAGCCAGTTCTGGAAGCAAAGCATCTCAGCAGACAAGTCAAATGACCAGACATTTGGCAAAGCGAAACCAAAAGAGGACCTTAAATAGCAAGATTACGTCTCAATGAGAAGATCTAAATAAGATGATATAAGTCCAAAACGCCAGAGAGTGTTACAGCAGCATTATGGATTTAGACCAAAATGGCTTTGATCCTGATTTTTCTTGTTTATGCAGAGTTATGATTCTCAAATCCGGCATCTGAATAGGCTCTTCTGCAGTCATTATCTCCAATTTGCAAACACATAAAGAAAATAAGAGGTAACAAAAGTGTTTGAGGCCCTATCATACCCCAAACAGAGCTCGAAAGGCCTTTAATTCAAATATAAAGTGGCATTTAATGACAGTTTATCTGTTTTCCTAGCAGCTGGGTGGGCTTTTCACTGCAGAATGGAATTGCTATCTGTTGGAAAAAGCCGACTCCTACTCTGGAAGAGGACAGCAAAACCCTCTTTGTAATGGTAGATAAAGAGTGCAGCTGGAATATACTGAATGTTGCTTTTCTCGCTCTCTCTTTCCACTCAATTTTTTATGCAGAATCATTTGATAAATTCAGCTAAAAAAGGGGGTGGGTGGTAAATCTTATATCATGCATTATCGTTATCATACATAATATACAATTTTACATTACGGTAATGGTATGCATCACAATACAGTCATTTTTGGATGGAAACGCGATGGTTAAAATGGTCTAAAATGGATAAAAATCTAAACATAATGTTATATAAATATAAATATTTTTTTCAATAATAAAGGGATAATTGTAGAATCAAGCTCACTGCCAGAATGTCAAAATGTGGAATGAAAAGCCATTGATAACTCTTTAATCCACCTGCTCTAAGGTCACAAAGTGAGTAGCTTTTCTCAGAAAGACTTGATTTTAACTTTCTATTTTTCTGCTGTTCAATTCACTTTGATAATAATAGGTTCTAACATCAAAACTAAGATGCTTCAGTATGTCTGCAGCCATTCCTGATAAATGTAGATGC
Source organism: Sinocyclocheilus grahami (assembly GCF_001515645.1). Lineage (NCBI taxonomy): Eukaryota > Metazoa > Chordata > Actinopteri > Cypriniformes > Cyprinidae > Sinocyclocheilus > Sinocyclocheilus grahami. The sequence continues at coordinate 6,080 of NW_015512207.1, read as the reverse complement.
TGTAACAGACACTCACAAAGATGGATGGCATAAGATGCATTGTATTGACATTGTACTGAAAGCAAACCCAGTAAGGCTCTTCATTTAGGTGAAATAAAAGTCCCAAGGGACAGTTTAAACTCCTATGATATGTAGTGTAGTTGCAGCTTTGCCATTCCTCATGATTTGTAACACCTCTAGTGCTTCCTTTCGTTCGCACCTTTGCATATGCAAAGAACAGCAACACGCTTATGGCAACGAATAATGCTGCGTTATTCTCCTGTACTTATCAAGCTCTCAGTTTACGTTCAAGTCACAGTGTGGGTGATGATCTGTCATTTATCAAGAAATCTGACAAACACAGTGTTTTTGTCAAGAAAACACTCTATCATAAAGCGCTGACCATGTATCCTGACTCCACTGCTGATATCTGATTAATCTGTGTGGTGAGTGTGGGCTGTCAGGACTGGCGTGGGGCTTCTTGAATGATGGATTTTCCAGCCTGGATGCGTGAAAAGCAGTTGTGGATGTCAAGACTCCCCTGGCACACATTCAGTGCTGATCAATCTCCCATTTCGCAGCTCTGGGGCTGCCCCCGCCCATCAGCATCAATCCAGCACAAGTAAATACAG
>NW_015512207.1:0-1783 GCF_001515645.1 Sinocyclocheilus grahami | reverse complement strand
GAGAGAGAGAGAGAGAGAGAGAGAGAGAGAGAGAGAGAGAGATGGAGAAAGTGGGTCAGGATCAAGGGGAGCACGTCCGACTCTACTCTGCTGCACATCCACAGTATAAACACACATGCACATGCACGCTTACATACTCATAAACACATTGACGTGTATGTCTGTGCACACACAGACTCATGCATCACTGCATCCATCATTCTCTGAGCTCTCTATTCCCTTAACAAAAACAAATGCCATATCCGTCCCCCTCACATCACGGAGGCACAGAATACTGTGCAGGGCTTAAAAGCTTTAGATCCTACTGGAGAAAAAGCACTGACAACTCATTCCCCAAAATATAGAGAGGATCTATCGATAACGTCCAAAGTCAGGAGACCAAGTGAAGAGAATAATGCTACCAAATCCCAGACAATTGGATTAACCCTTTCCACCTCTTCCCCGCCCCCTATATCTTAACTCCACTTGATTACTTCCACAAGAGCAAAATCCTGGCACAGCCTCCACATTTTTTTTACTTCTTATAGTAGTTGTTAATTCACAAATGGTGGGGACAAAAGCTCTCCCTTAACACCATGAGCCTAATCCAGCTTGCGTCCATGTCCCGAGTTTCCCAGATGGCTTCCACCTGAACTTTCATATATCTGCATTTAAACACAGGCTTAACCTGAGATTAAACAACAATAACATGCCAGTTTAATGACCAAATAATTTTATGAATCCATAAATGTATACATATTTCTAAAACATGTGGTAGAGATCAAGTGTTTTCTGAAGGAACTTTAAGGGGTTTTGTGGTCCAAACAACCCAAATGAGAAACAAGGGGAAAGACAGAAAAAAATAGTGAAAGAGAAAGAGATTGACAACTCAGGGGGGAGGGGGTATTATTTTTCTTTAAACAGTTCTTCATCCAACCAGAAGCCCCTTGCCGCTCAGGAACATTGTTTGGGCCAGAAAGATGATCTAAGCATGAACTGCGGTCAACCCTGGAAAGAGCATTCATTAAGAGCTATAACACTCCCCTAGCACCCCTAGTACATCCCCTACAGATCATGCCTGTAGATCAGCCCTCCCACCAACCCCCCCCACCCCCGCTAATCCGTTTTCCATGAATTAACCAAGGAAGCGTTTAGCTTTAAGTCATTTTACAGCACACCTCAGACCTTGGCAGCATGGATGGGTCACATCCAATACCTTCAAGTTTTTCTTGCAGTCATAGGAACAGTATGGGGCACTGTATTGAGTTTCTTTTTTATTCCTTAATTTTCATCATGAGATTTGCTTTGCCCTTTCCTGAGCACAGTATCTAAGCTCCCAGCAGAAAAAAAACAGACCAAATAGCAGTTCGGTCCATCAACTGTGGGTAGACAAACAACAGCAGTGAGAGAACAAATTAATTATTTGGATTTGGAGAAAGGCAAATGGTGGCTGCACCAAAGTTCTGCATGGCAAGGAAAACTTTGCCTCTTACTCTGTTTAACCTCCACAGAGTCTGCTGGAAGAACAGAAGCCACGCTTCTGTAGGCATCACAGGGTGCTACATTGTCTCTGGCTATGCGCATGCTATTGGGAGGTGGATTATTTAGCTTGTATGAGTAAATGCTCCTCCTTCTCCCTAGCCAGATATAACTCTTGGCACAGACTGAAGCACAACAAGGACTTGGCTTCCCACATTAACTGGCTCCACAGCTTTCTGTGGCTTCCATACTGGCTGATGCCACAGCTAAACCAACTGCACAACGCCTCAAGAAATGAGCCAGAGATTAACCTCCCATTCAGCTC
>NW_015512206.1:8347-9232 GCF_001515645.1 Sinocyclocheilus grahami | reverse complement strand
TGTGTGTGTGTGTGTGTGTGTGTGTGTGTGTGTGTGTGGCAGACTTGTTCAGTAGCATGTGTTCATAATAAACAGACTTCACATTTATTATTCACATGTATCACTCTCCAGAGCCCTTAAAGTTTAATCCATAAGCTATACCATCATTGAATAAAAACTCAAATCAAATCAAATAATATAAAAATAAAATAAAATAAAAGTAATTAAAAATAAATAAAAAATATATATAAAAGGAAAAGAAAAAAAGTGAAAACATAAAAGACATGCAGTGTGAACATTCTGCTAAACTTGTGTGTTCCACAAACAAAGAAAGTTGTATGGATTTGGAACAATTAAGGAGTTGAATGAATGATTATATTTGGTGTGAACTATTCCTTTAACACCAGGTTTCTCCAGGGGAATTGTCCCTGTTGGTAAGTGCACCAAATAAATTGCTTTGAAAAAGTATTTGCTAGATGACTTGGTTATTGTTTTTCTGAACTGAGAAATTAAACCCTTGACAGCAGCTAAACTAATGGTATTTAGTCCCTGGATGCACTGTTCTTATTTATGTGAAAGAAGGAGGAATCTCCCAGCACACCCTATACAAACAGTCCACTCACCACTTTCAATAGGTAATGGAAAATACATTTTTATAGTGACATTTTAACAATCTATAAATGTGTAAATTTGGTTATCCATTATTCAGGGGCTAACTGTTACTTTATGTGACCGATCACAGCACAGACTGGAGGGCTGCCACTTTGTTTTATGAAAGTACAGACTGAACACACAATGTGGAGCTGTCCATCTCTGTGGTGCTGAAACCCAGCATTCAGACTGAGCGTTAGAGGGAGCTGTCCAGATATGTGATGCTGAAAGAGAAACATCTGTCAAACAAAAAAA
>NW_015512206.1:7419-7806 GCF_001515645.1 Sinocyclocheilus grahami | reverse complement strand
ATCTTCTCAGGCTGACAGCTGTCTATAACACTGATGCTCCACCTGAAAATTATCCAAACCAGCATAGACAGGCCATGTTTTTTAATAGGCTGCACAGTCAGTCAGGGCAAAAGGGCTGTGCATTAACCCAACAAACCTGCCACGCATTTAAGGAAGGCCCTCCGCTGAATACTTTATGGGCTGTGTGCTGGGGAATTTTTAAGCATGCAGCTCACCAAGAAACGAAACGAAACTAATGAAAAAGCTGTGGACAGGGAAGGATTTTGATTTAATGTGACAGACAGAAGAGACACAAGATATGATGCATAATGTATGGAATGTTTCTCTTCTAGTCAGTGCTTACTGATTTAAAGGGGTCATATGATGCGATTTCAATTTTTCCTTTCT
>NW_015512206.1:0-3091 GCF_001515645.1 Sinocyclocheilus grahami | reverse complement strand
AATCAAACCTCCAGTGAATGAGTGCCAACGGTATGAGGACTCAAAAAGGAAAAAAAAAATAAAAATGCATGGTTCCCTAACTGTATATATGTAAGATCAGAAATGTTTTGCTATAATGTTTTGCTCTTTGTAATCCTGAATTTAAATGATTACCATTCCATTTTTGTATTTATTTAGAGAACATTTTTCCTTTATTAAAAATGTTAGAGCTGACATTAGAGGTTATGTATAATTAAAACGTGCAATGAATACAAGCTATATTTTCACCACACAAGTATTTCTTAAATTCTTAACTCAATCTTGGATGCCACAAACACATTTGCAAACAAAAGCCTAGCATTGCATATTTTGCCTGTTCTTTTCAAAGCCTGTTTCCATGTCTCCATGTTATTTTTTTTTCCGCCTGCCAGAAAAGCAAGGGAGTCTGTCTATTCCTTTGAGTTATAAATAGCATTAAAAGCATTTTCATCCCTTGATCTTGATAGACTGATCATGACAGTCATACTGCCGATATATCTTTGGAGCCAGCGGCCCATCTGAACAAATATGCATTTGAAAAACACATTCATATTAAGGCAACAGCAAGCTAAAGTAGTATAAGATTTTATTTATTTATTTATTCATTAATTCATTAATTCATTCATTCAGTCATTCATTTATTTATTTATTTTAAATACAACTTTGAAGAAAAAAACAAGTTCTATACATGAGCATAGTGACACCACAAATGATTAGTTTGCACACATACAGTACTCACCCATAATATAAGTTGCAGGACTTGACACATGTCTTTCCTCGGCTGAAGTATTTGCACGAGAGACACTGGTCTGGACCAGGACCCCAGCATCCTTCCTCCGAACACAACGGATCACAAACCATCTGCTCTTTAGCTGGAAAAAAATACACAGATGCACATGAACAGAAACAAAGAAAACACTGCAATCAGTTCATTCATTTGGAACTTAGATGTCTCCAACCTACAAATATGGCTGTGAAATGATGATATTCATGAAATATTTATTACTCAAATCACCTTCAGAAAGCTTGTCAGGTTTCTTGGCATGCTTTAAAAGGTTACTATTTTTTAGCTATTAGTTACAATAGCTATTACTTTATTTCTATTACTACTAATTAAAACCATTAATTATTGACAGGGAATGTTTTAGTGTATTTATAGTAAATAGTGTATTTATTATAGTGAAATGTGCATGTTTCAAGCTGATATTTAGAGAGCAGGGACCACATCAATCAATCATTACTGTTCAAAATATAATTATATTTAATTATATTGTTATATTAAAAATAATAATATTTTTATTCAAACTGCATGAAAAAAAATGTTTTAATTTGTGCATAAATAAATGTGCTCTACTTTGAATCACTGAAGGGGGATCGTTTAAATGCCATGTCAATAGTCTTTAAATGATGAAATATCGTATCAATGTTCAGCCTAATAATTTTATCATTTTGTTGGTACTTGTGTGACAGTGTCACTGTACCTTATATACAGTCTACATTTCAAATTCCCCAGCCACATAAAACATAGATCCTTGCTCCTCAACAGGGTTTGCAAAAGCATTGTTCTTCATGGATAAACACACATCTGTCTGGGCTGTTGGTCAGTTGTGTAGTTCAGTCCGCTTTGATCGATGATGTGGAAAAGAGGCTAATGAATGAGTCGGCTAACAGAGCCATTGATCCCTCACGTTACAGACTTATTATCACACTAATTACATCCAGCTTGGCGGTGTTCACTGGAAATGGCTCTCCGTCTGTTAACATCTTCATTAGCCCGACAAGTTTAACTTTCACAAGTTGCATCTTACTTCAGTGGCCTAATTCCAGTTTTAGGCTATTTTCAAAGATAGACTTAATTTGTGGCATAGACATTTGTCCAAATATTCAAACTTCATGGGTCTGTATATGATAAAAAAGGCACATTTTTGTACTACAGTAGTGAAAATATTGAGTTTTTTTTCTTACGCTTATCAATGCTGCATTTACTTGATGAAAAATACCGTAATATTGTGATTACCGTGTAATACCGTAGTATTACAATTTAAAATAACTGTTTTCCATTTAATGCATCTTAAAATAGAATTTATTCTTGTGATGGCAAAGCTAAATCGTCAGTGTCACATGATCCTTCTGATTTGCTGCTCAAGAAACATTTCTTCTTATTATTAAACGGTTGTTCTGCTTTTTTTTCTTTTTCGATTAATAAAAAAGTTCAAAATAACAGCATTTGAAATATAAATGTTTTGTAACATTACAAATATCTTTACTGTCATTTCTGATCAATACAATGCATCCTTGAGGAGTATTAATTCCTTCAAAAAATGTTTACTGATCCAAAACTGTATAGTGTATATCAATTATATTTACTATACTCTATGTATAAGTCTTATCTAAAGAATGTACGTACTGTATGATCACTCACATAACACATTTATGTAAAGTCAATATTCAACCAAATTCAATATTAAATAAGTTGTAATACATTCAAAAAAATCAATATTAAACTATATATGATGTTATTAGCTTAACTCTAATAAATATACTATAACATAATGAGTTACAATAGCAAAACCATCTGTTTTATAATGGTCATTGTTCAAAATGTAACTGCATTTTTTTGGAGCAAAAACACTTGACTAAAATTACAAGCACACGGGGGGAAAAATAAAACAACATGGCAATAATGAATAACAATATAAAGTAATATTGTATTTCCTTGTGGCTTGAGCAGAACTACAAGTGTATGATTCTCTGTTCCCTTATATCAATAACAAATTTAATAAGACATCATAACATGCAATTAAATTTGTTGTACTTCTAGTAACTAAATTACAGAATCTGATCCTCAATTTTCAGTCTAATTAAAGGCTATTTAGAGACTCGCAAGTCTGAAATGGAAGCTTTTCAAGCAAATTTATCACTATAGGATGCCAAGTTTTTTATTCTTGCTTCAAACACGACATTTTATGTAGAGGAAATCACAGTTACTGAACAGATGGAGGTGTATATGAGAGCTGAGATTGAACGACACTCACTACACTCTCTGGGGTCCCTGTTGTTCTTGATCAGAACT
>NW_015512205.1:6767-9239 GCF_001515645.1 Sinocyclocheilus grahami | reverse complement strand
TCATACAAGTAAACTACATTTCCTCTTAGAAAAGTAGGACAATGACGATAATCAGCCCCATTATGAATGTCCTATGAAAAGTTGCATAATGCCTAGCCCCGATACACAAAGAAAGATTTTGCCATCATCTTGAGTAGACAATAGTGGGTATATAGTGTACGTGCGTCTAAGGCTGCAAAATCTTAAAGCGAAAGTTCAATTAATAATTAAAATTCTGGCATCATTTACCCTCCTTGGTGTTTTGAGTTAATGATACAAGAAGAGATTTACAAATGACATCTAATTCACAAAAGAATCAATGGATCCCGTCTAAATGATTACTGTATTTCTCGAATCAGACTGTTCAGAGCTGCGTTTCCCAAAATCATCAGGAGGCTAAGTAGACTTTGAACACAGTGCTCACTTATTCATAAAATAATATTATGATGCTTTTATGGTGAGAGTAAATGACAACCGAATTTTCATTCTTGGATTAACTATTTCTTTAAAGTATGGAATAGAAAGAGGGTGTGGATGTGTCAGGTCCACCTGGTTTTCATGGCAAGGGCCCTGGCAGTACTCTGTCAGGCTCTCCACAGTCTGGTTTATGAGAGCGACATTCTTCTCGTTAATATAAAGCCCCAGCAGCCCCAGACCTCCTGTAGTGCTGCCACATATACAATCCAGGAACTGCAGTGTCTCACACACCAAGTTGTAGTTGTTTTTGTTGTTCTGGCAGCGAAGGAAGTTCTAGAGAACAAGTGAGAAAAACAGGAAATGAGGGACATGCTTTTGTATTTATAAGTCATATTAGAGCAAAAGGAAGCACAGACAGAGTCAATATATAACTCTTAGTATGATATGGAATAGGATTTAGATTAAACCAAGAATCATAATTCTTTGGACCAAAAAGGCGTTTCAGATTTCTTTCATATGTATTTTTTTCTTCAAGGACGTTGAGAATGTCAGATCGAAGAGGTAAAATTATAAAAACATGTTTATGATGTAACCATCCGCATGATGGGGTTATGTAAAAAGTTAAAACTACAAACATTAGGTAAGCAAGGAAATAATTCTAAAACAATTCACCAAGTAGTTAATGAAAAGCTAATTGTGAAACTAGCATGAGAATCTTCTTTAAAAGATAAAAAAAATCAGTTTTTCTTGCATTGTACTATTGAAACGGTTCAGTATTGAATACAATATATACATTAGATTTTAAAAAAGTTTCTTTATATATTTACGTTGTATTGCTGTAAACATCTGCAGTGTGATGTAATGTAAAAAGTTCAAGATGCAAACAATAAGCAAGGAAGGAAATCATTCTGAAACAATTGACAAAATGATTAGCTAATTATTTTGAAACTAGCATGAAACACGTCTTTAGAAGCTATACCAAAACTGAGAGACATTTCTCACATTCTGCAGTCTGGCTTTATAAATAAACTCCATTTACTTTCCTAAACACACATTCCTAGTCTTACTGTGTACAATTCATCAGTGCATGTTATTTGACAGAAATTAAATGCTGTCTTCACAACCTTTTATTGTAATATTTTAACCTTTTAAGCTAACAAAGCTTCTGAACCTTTAATTTCTGGTATCCACTTTTCCCAATTTAATCAGTTGCTGATGGATGAAATTAAGCACCTTCCTACAGTTTTTTCTCAAATATCCCTTTTCACTGAGAAAAACACCACATTAGGGAAATAAAACGGCTTGCAAATAACATTTCATGTTGAGTTGAATGAATATGAACATACAGTTCCCTGGAGAAATAACCAATAACTACATGTAAATACAGCTGGATAAGCTACTTTTTTAGTTAGCAACATTTGGGAAACTTAGTTAGCACTATCAATGCTAGTTTTCTCAAAATATTCTCTAGTACAGCAGCTGACCTGCAGTTCACGGTTGTGGTTCTCACAAAGGAGCTGCAGAAGGCGCAGGATTGGCTGCATGGTGGTTATGATCACGCTCATCTCATTGTCATCCTGGTTCTTCTCTCCTGTGCTGCTCTGCCCCTCTGCCACATTCAGATGCTCATCTGCGTCTGCCTCCCTTCGGTAAGTGGTGAAGGCCTTCTTAGTGGCCGTAGAAGCTTCAATAAGTTGCTCTCGCACTTCCTCGGTTACTACAGCAACCTCCTTGACTGAAAAATGGGGAGTGTTGTATTTGTTTAGTACGATATGCTTTTGCATCATGGTATAATTGTATACATTATAATCACGTGTAGTGGTATGTGTAGTTTATGGTCAGTCGTGCTGAGCCCTGACCTTTCTTGCGTGTTTGGGTGTCCTTGTCGTTGGCATCCTCGTCTTTGCGCTTGCTGCCCAGATCACTGGTGTTCACCATCACAGTTGCCTTTATCTCTTGCTGGGCCAGCTTCATCCGCTCGTAAAACACTTTAAAGAACTTCTCTGACTTACTGTCGCCTGTCAGACGGCAGAAAAATGACCGCTGGAGGGATAGGTAGGAAAAAAAAAAAAAAAA
>NW_015512205.1:0-1038 GCF_001515645.1 Sinocyclocheilus grahami | reverse complement strand
AAATACACAACAAATAAATGTATAACTAATAATAATAAAAAAATACATAATATCATTCATAATTAAGTTATATCAAATTAAAATTAAAATAATTAATAAAAATAAATGCAGAAATAAAACTGTAGAAAAATAAACGAATACATAAACAAATACAAATAAATCAAAAACAATAAATAAATTCTTATAAAAAAATAAATGTATAATTAAATAAAAATATATAAAAAACAAATAAATCTAAAAAAAAAAATAACTAATAATAATTTAAATATACATAATATAATTTAAAATTTTAAAAATAATAAAAATAAATGCAAAAAATAAAAACATTTGTAGAAATAAATGAATAAATAAACAAATAAATATATAAAATAAATAAAAACAAATAAATGTATATTTAATAATAATTTAAGTATACATAATATAACAAATTCAATTAATCAACTATTGCTGTCTCTCCTGAATACTTAAGAATATTGGTACTCGTTCCCATCCCTAGTAACATGGAGTGTTGTGAATCTTATGTTATTTGCACAGCTGGAATCGATGTAAGAGTTTCCAATGTTGTACAAGCCACATGCAATCAGCTCGGTGCTCTAACAGACTTGACTTCTGCCTGACCTTTATGTGCTGTATGACACAAGCGCACATGGGTCTTCATAATGCATGCGAGAAATGAACAAAAGGCTGTATCACGAGCTGATGACTTAAAGGACAAACTCCTACATGAAATTGGTCATTTATAATGTTACAAAAGATTTCTACTGCAAATAAATATTTTTTTCAACGTCTGATAATAATAAGAAATGTTTCTTGAGCAGCAAATAATCAAAGGGTCACGTGACACTGAAGACTGGAGTAATGCAGAAAATTCAGTTTTACATCACAGGAATAAATTAAATTTTTACATATGTGATATTGCCTTTTATTATCATCTAATCCATGTTCAAGGCCTGTCTTACGCCTGGAACCCATCGTATCTTCTACAAGTCACTCAGCTTGTTATACATCAAGTCTATCCAGGCAAGGTGACCAGCCACA
>NW_015512204.1:8749-9247 GCF_001515645.1 Sinocyclocheilus grahami | reverse complement strand
TTTCTAAGTGAGCCATTTTTGGTGGCCAGATTTTATTCCACCACACAAGACTACCATCATCACAACATGTCACATGACTATATTCCAAGTCCACTCTTGTGTGTGCAAATACATGTACGTGTTTGAGCGCATGGTTATTCAGTGATGTTGCAATATTATTACTTTACCTCATTTTCATATTGACTACCACTTTTAAAGGACAGCAGCCTCCGGCTATATATCCCCATGAAGACCTGAAGAGTGTGTTTGTGTGTTGGCAGGGTGTGTTGTGAGTGTAACACCTGGTACTTCAGCTTCTCCATCATTACTTGAATAGACTGTGGGGCAATTTCCCTGATGACAGCAACGACTTACATCCATTAGTGAGAAACCTTTCCCCTCTCTCACCCACTCTTTTCCTCTTTGCCTCACTCACTTGCAGGAAATTTTAAAAGGGTAATGTGCCTAATTTTCATTTACCTGCAAGCAAACAAGGAAACACACACACCCACACACACA
>NW_015512204.1:0-701 GCF_001515645.1 Sinocyclocheilus grahami | reverse complement strand
TGTAACCCCTTTTGTAATCCTTAACATTTTCATAAGTAACTGTAACTTAACGCATTTTTTTCTCAGTAACTGTAATGCATTACAGTTACATTTGTTTTGTAATACCGTTACATGTAACTAGTTACTCCTTAACACTGGTTAAGATAAATGCTAAAGTATGCCCCCTAAAATCAAAAGTGGCCCCTGCCCCCTCCCCCCAGTTACTGTGGTCTAAAACCGCCACTGTCTCCAAATACTTTCTGCATGTGTCATTTCAGTGATACGATTAATGATCAGTGCATTTCGGTCATTTTAACTCCAGAAAAACAGTTTTGCATGTTAAATGCTTTAGTGAATCAGTCCTGTTGAGAAGGGGTCACTGCTCGGTTTTCAAAGAAAAGCTGATTGGAAGTAGAGATCTAGAAGAAGATGTTCTTTGTGCAAACACGCTAGGCAAGTGCGTCTCATGCCGTCTATTTTGGTGTGCATCTTCAGCTTTCCCACGACAGCAGAGAGAGACAGTGTGAGGGGCTTTCATAACCTCTCTCACATGGTGGCCCGCCCCGCTGCGCTCAGCTGAACGTCTAGACTCACACAATGTGGACCCTGTTGGGACCAGTTCTGGCTGTGTCCACCATGTCAGACATCAGACCCAGGGTTACATTAAATCGTGCATAAATAAGGAAATATCTACAGTTATTCTTATGCTGTTTGCTACATGA
>NW_015512203.1:8468-9249 GCF_001515645.1 Sinocyclocheilus grahami | reverse complement strand
ACTAAGTCATAATTATGAGACAAAAAAGTCAAAATCATGAGATACCAAGTCAAAAAGTCAAACTTTTATGTGATTAATAGATTTTTCTCATAATTATGACTTGTGTCATAATCGTGACTTTTTATCTCATAATTTCTACTTTAAATGCCATTATTAGGACTTACACAAGTTTTTTTCTTATGTAGCAGAAACGGGCTTCCATAGATAATAGAGAAACACCCAACAGAAGTCCATCAGGACCGGGAGGCAGGTGAGTGGTTTCAGGATGATTATGCTTTCAAATGCAGCAGAATGTTTAAACTCAAGGACACCAGAGCCTGTGTGGTTTTAGTTTGTATTGCATTCTGGCAGACAGCCCCTGCAATGTGTGTTGAGGTGAGCCGTGCTGTGCTGCTGTGGACCAGCAGGCCAAAGGCTGCAGGAGGAACAGGCTGAAGCTCAGCAGGACCCATATGGCCTTCTGGAGATGAGCCTCAGCTATGTGGCACAAGAGGAAAACATACACACAGGTGTGTTCCAATCCTATCATACCACAGAAACAACAAATCCAAAAGCAGAATCATATATACAAATATTTGCTCTAGTTTATAAACAAACACCCACTCATTCAAACATAGCCAAAGCCAAGATATGAGTTCAGCTGATATTTACCACTGAGCTGAAACTATGCTGCTTATTTGATTTAGATAACTCTAATGAGCATGCCCAGACTCATTTTTAATCGGAGATGAAGTTTCATAAAAATGTCATTCATATCAATTCATGCATCACCTAATTTCAT
>NW_015512203.1:6423-7336 GCF_001515645.1 Sinocyclocheilus grahami | reverse complement strand
TGAAAATATATATACATACATATAAAAATAATAATAAACAATGAATGTATGTCATGTGTGTACATGAACAGCAACATGTCTCTCCTCCTGCTTTAAAAACTTTGCATCGCATATCAAAAAGCGAAAGAAAAAAAACCCTACCCACATCAATAAGTGGAAGGCTTACTTTTTACGCACCCACACCACTAGGTGCCAGTACAAGTACAAATCAACTGTCAATTCAGCCATTCAACTATATAGAGTGCACTTTACACTGTGGAATATGCAATAGATATAAAATATATGGTAACCTACCAGTACAGTAATGGCCATGAAGATCATGGGCAAAAAAAAGAACAACCCTATCTCCAGTCTTCATATGAAAACTGAGTGCTGAGGGAGGCACACAAGATTCTGAATAATACAACACAAATCTGAATCTTGAATTGGAAAGGTTGCCATCAAGCAGGAGGTTAATTTCAAACGGGTTTATGAATTAATTCCATCTACAGTCAAGATATTAAAGATCACTAATAGTGATATTGTGATTATGCATGTGCTAAGTGCGTAGTATGTAATGCAGTGAGCACCAAACTCATTTCTGCTTGGGGATAAAAAAAAGTACCAGCCTATCCCAACACTTCCTACAGGTCTACTTTCATGACATGAACACATTGAGATTTTCAATACTTCTAAATGTTTGTTCAGTAGTCCCTATGTAACAAACAACACAATTTATTGTTTTGGTAAGCTTCTAATAAAGTGAAAAAAGCAGTTGTCAACATTTTACAAAATACATTTCTGCACCAATAAAATATGCAACACTTCTAATCAAACACTGTAATGTTTTTCTCAACATTTCATGATTTCAGAGCAGTTCCGGAACATTAGACAGCCTCAAATAGTGCTCTGAAGTGGTATTAGCAATAGTGTG
>NW_015512203.1:1903-2492 GCF_001515645.1 Sinocyclocheilus grahami | reverse complement strand
CTTCTTGACCTCATCTCCGGTCAGAGCGTACTTGAGACGGTTCCTCAAGAAGATGATGAGGGGAAGGCACTCCCTCAGTTTGTGGGGACCGGTGGAGGGACGAGGAGCCTATGCAAACCGAATAAAAAATCCACATCCATTTGTCAAGTCCGTAGAATGCATACAGCATCACGTTTCTTAAGCACTATATAAACTAACAAATAGTGTCTCAAATACATCACTTGTCATTGAACAGGTCCACATGGCTCAAAGATCAGTACATCATTTTAAGGGGTTTTCCTCAAAAGCGCGGTGCATTTCTTTAAATCGAAAACTTTAACAAGAACAAGATTGAGCTCATCTATGCGCAAGTAAAGCATCACTTACAAACACTCCAGTGAGTTTGTCCAGCATCCAGTGTTTAGGAGCTGCGACACGCTTCAGATGCTTCTTCGGTCCTCGGGCCTGTAGAATAATAGAAACCACTCAATCAGCTAAAAGAGCATCCGGTATGAATACGTGCAGTAAATACACAAATGCGCTACATCAGTGTTCTGCACCAAGAACAACAAATCGGCCGGCCGCGGCCTTCACATTCTTTCCAGCCATT
>NW_015512203.1:0-376 GCF_001515645.1 Sinocyclocheilus grahami | reverse complement strand
TGTGTGTGTGTGTGTGTGTGTGTGTGTGTGTGTTTAAGTTGATGCACTTGTTTACCAAGGGGGAAACAGAGCCAGTAGTTAAGATGAGGGGAAAGTCCATTTAAAAACAAACTATTATCTTTCATTGTTTAAGATAGGGAAAAAATGCTTGGAAATTCCAGGTTGTGAAACAGGGCTGTGTTTTTATAAGCAGATCAAAACCATTCATCCACTGGTCGGTCACTAGACAATCGCTTGAATGCCTTCTCCATTCTGCAGCATGTTTGAGTCTTAAATGTGCAGTTGGCCACTAGATGCCAGTACTAACCAGTTAGTCATCTTTCGTTTGTCTGGTCGCCGTGATTTTGCCAATGAAGACATGTTCCTGGATCAACAT
>NW_015512202.1:258-9261 GCF_001515645.1 Sinocyclocheilus grahami | reverse complement strand
ACCGGACCATAGAACGGGACTCTCAAAGCCTTGACATCCGGGTATTCGGGAGATAAGTCAGTAAATTCCTAAACATGCATACCATTTTTCATGGTGTCCTTCTTCTTTCCATTTATTGACCAATTTTCGGGCATTAGACTACTCCACGTGTCCTTGAGAAATGTGTTTCTTTTTTGTAAAGGAAACAGGTTTACACAATGAGAGGGTTAGCTAAATTTGGGTTGCTACAGATAAATGTAGACAACGTGCCCCTGATCTCGTTATGAATTTGGAGACAATTTAAAAATTAAAAATGCCGCCGCCATCTTTGATTTGAACATTGCTATAAGAAAAACGCGACACGAATCAAGGCTTACATGTATCATTATTAAGTTAATCAAGATATTACCTACCAGTGGAGACGAAAACTCAGCATTTAATCCCGAGCTGGCACAAAAATTAAGGTAGTTGCTCCGATGGGAAAGCGTGGCGTGGTCATAAGTGTATATAGTGTGGCTCAGCAGTGTATATAATGTCTTTAGAAGAAGCAGAAATTTGTGTAGCACTTCTTAGGAAGTGGGAAAGTAGTAGCTTTGAGTGTTACTGTAATTGCTGTATTTACTGTAAAGTAATTTGCAAAGAAAATGGGAATATTGAGAACTGAATGCTGCATGAAAAGTGGAATTGTTCATTCTCTAACATGTGGACATTGCTTTATCTTTTAGGTGACACTAGCTCTGAAACATTGGTTTCTGACCATGACTGGCATTATGATTTTGTTATTCCATGGGAAAAAATGCCAACAAGTTTTATGAGGAAGATTAAAAGTGGGGAAAGGCCGAGTTGCTCTGAGAGGAGACAGTTGGTTTGCATTGTTGCTTCTGAAATCCTGGAAGTCAGTAAATGTCCAACAAAAAAACATGCATCACAAATAGCCCAAAAAAAGTATTATTGCATACCCAAAGTCCTTTAGAGATTAGATTAATTCCCAGATTGTAGGAAGTGGATATGACTCTCTCCTTAAACAACTAGACTGTCGAATTGACAATTTAAAAAGAGCAAAAACTTCCACTAGACCACTTTGTTATAGTCAAGTCAAGTCACCTTTATTTATATAGCCACTAGACCACTTTGTTATATGCCAGAAGAGTCAAAGAAACGGAAATTGGAGTATGGTTGTATAAATTCAGAACCCCAGTTGCCAGTTGGAGAAACGCCAGAATTGCAACAGGGAAAAAAAAGAGAAATTGCTTGAAATGTTTAAAAATAAGGAAAGCAATGTAAAGACAATCTACAGCTTGTCAAATGTAGTGGAGTAAAGAGTACATATATTCAATCAATAATGTAGTTGAGTAGAGAGTAAAAGTTGCTTATATTTTTGATACTCAGTACAAGTACAAAGTAGCCAAAAAAGTACTTAAGTACAGTAACGAAGTACATTTACTCAAATACTTTACACCACTGCTGGAAAGGAAACCAAAGAGTTACTTGATGAGTGGCCATATCTTTTCCAGGCAGCAGGAATGAAAGCACACTTTAAAGAGCTCACTGACACTGACGTGAACGACAGCTTTGAAGAAGCCACTACCAGTAAATTCAGAAGAATATCAGAGTACTTTCAGTTTCAGTGCACAGAAAGAGCAAGCAGAGCAAGGAGAATCCTCACCAAGATTAGGACAGGAGGGGATCATGTTTGTGGGGCAGTGATGTTGCTGCTTGCCCATTTCAAAAATGACCAAGACCACCTTGTGATGGTAGAAGACACTTGTGTTCCAAATGATATACAGTATGCCCAGAGCAGCTTCCACCTACTCCATGTATAGTAGTGAGTGGTTAGTATCATTTAATATGATCACTTAATATTTAATCCACAAAATTACTGATTGTGGTTGACTTGATATGAAATTTGCAGAATTCTCATTCTGTACATTTTATTGCTTTCTGGTTTTTGTTTGTTCAAAGGAGAGAACCCACTGACAGCCAGTGTATACATGGTAGCGGTAGACCAGATAATTGTGAATGACCATCTCTTGAGTTTTACTGAGGCACTGTCTCTGATGTTTTCCCTCTACTACATATTGAACATCAGTTACCCTGTAGAACTGGGGGCCACACTAGAATTCTTGCAAAGGTAACATAGGCTGCATTCACTAGGTTAAGAAATGTGCAGAAATTAAGGTTGTTACTATTATTGCTGTTGGTTTTTTAAAAGGTGCATCTTCGGGATAAATCCACATAAAGGTACCAAGGTGCAAAAGAGAGAGAAAAAGCGAGTGTACTCTGTCAACCCCAAAGTATTGAGTCTCGCATCAAAAATTGCTGCATTTGCCTGGGGAGACTAACAGGTATAGTCTTTTAATTTGAGCAGGGAGCTCTATGCTGTCTCATATACATAGTAGCGGTTGGCTTTATTGCTTGTTTATCAATCATCACTGATAAAGTACACCAATGTTTTTATGAGTAACTAAAATACATGTGATAAGTGTGTGGCCTCAAATTAGAATTTTGTAAATGCTCATTTATGTTTCTGCTTTTCTTTTGGTTTGTGTTTTAATTATAACTGTTTGTGTCCCCACAGATGCAGCCATTCAGAAAAGTGACATTTGTCTCCGCAGTACAGGATAAACTTTTTGTACTGTAACGCATGCCTTTGTTCCTTTAAAAATCTGTCTTATTCCCCCAGGACATGTTCTGTATTATTAGTATCCAGCCCCGACAGGGTAATATTTTATTATCATTATTATTATTTATTTTTTTAATTAATTTAATTAATTATTTTTAATGTACACCTTTGTGTCCTGAAGCATGCCTTTTGCTGGAAATGTTATTTATTTCCATCGTTTTATTTTAAAAGCTTGCTATATAGTTATAAATAGCTTGGTTGACTTGTTTACAGCAACACCCTGGCTATCATAATTTAATGAGTTTAGTCTTCGTAATTGTGTATTTTATTATTTTGTATAATTTCATATTTTATAACATTGTTCACTGCACAATGGTGGACCGGAATATGTAGCAGTAAATGGACAAAAATGAATAAGAGTAGTTATGCCTCCTAGATTGTAAATGCAATGGAATGTACATTTGTTTTGATGTTAAGATAAATACTTGACCTGATGTCAAGTGCCCTTGACAATGAAATGTGATTAAGAATACAAAAGTGATTTTCTGTTTTGTTGTATTTGGTCAAGGTGCAATAAAATTGTAATTGAGTTATTTCTTTATTTTTAGTATTATTTCTTTATTTTTTATGTCAGGCTGTTAAAGAGCACATGGAACATATTTTGCAGGAAGAAATACATTTAAGTGTTAAATTAGTGTATGCCCTTAAAACAGCTATTTGCTTACTGTTTGTAGCACTGCACACTCCATATTAGTGTTTAAAATTACTGTTAGGGTTCACCGAATAGGCTACATGTGATGAAAAGGCATGGACATTGATCTTTGCAGCTTGACCTCACTGCATATGCATTTGTAGGAATTTCCCTTTATAATTTTAAATGTCACTCTATTTCCATTGTTAAATATTTCCTTCATTTTAATAGGCTGCCATCGATTGATTCGTGGCCTATACTCCAGCTGGGACTTTAATTTGTTGTATTTTTGTAATGTTGTCTACGCCAACCAGACTTTGGTGGGCGGAGCTAATGTAAATGGCCTCTGCCAATAAGGTGTTAATATGAAATACGTGCAATAATGATTGCAGAAAAAGTAACAATGTACAGAAATCGATTTTGCTTTTACATTGATTTTATTTTATTGTCAGATCTTACTGTTTATCACTAATACAAAGTTGTACTGCTGTGGGCCAGTGGTTGCATCCGCGGCAAAGGCATCAGAGCTTCTTAGTTCAAATCCAACCAGAGGGAACCCTCACCGGAGTACTAACTGTTCCTTAGGACTTCATTTCCCATCACCCCATGCCTGACATTGATTACATGCACAGGTGCTGATCATTACCATGACTATTTAGGCAGTGCCTACCTTACCCTCTTTGCGAAGTCTTGTTTTGCTACTGCTGACATTACTGAGCGTTCATACCTTGTTTGATTACCTGTTGCCTACCTGGATTGTTTAGACCTGTCTGATTGTTCGCTGCCCGCCTCTTTGATCTTGCTCTGTGTTTGGATTTACTCTCTCCTCTGTCTGCCGCCGGCCTCGACCCCTTTGCATGGACTCTGGTTATGATTCTGCCTTGCCTACGTTACCCCTGTATGCTGTTGACTGAACTTTGCCTGTCTAATTGTTAATAAAGCTGCTCATGGATCCCAACGTCACTGAATCGTCATTACAACTGACTTCAATGGATTCCATTAAATTCCGTTGAACATATGCTCAAAATGGTCTAAATTTATGAAACCTACACATTAAAAACATTATTACTCTGAACTGTTTAATGTAAATGTTAAGTGTAAGTGAAATGTTAAGTACTGTAAAGTCTTTCATGACATTACATATGCTGGGGTGTGAATTTGATAGGTGCTTGATATTAAATAAATGGTGCTTTAAAAAGTCCTTGAATCTGGTGTTCATGAAAGAGTGGGAACCCTGATTATCCCTTACTTAACAAATTGTATGATTTCATACGACCCAGCTCATATGATTTAGCTACTTGGTTAATTTGTATGAATTAGTATGAATTTGCAGTGAGATTTTCACACATTGTATCATTCCTCCTTCACACTTTTGTGAATCCATAAGTCTGTTCTGCTGATGTTGTTCACAAATAGTTTTTCATCAGTTTCAACATTGAAAAGTTTCAAAATGAAATATTACAGCAACATAATGTTATGCCTGTTAGAGCAACAAATTTGTGAAAATTAGGAATTTACATCAAATAATGACTTACAATTAAATGATAATTTCATGATTTACAAAAACATTTTTGGATGACTTAAACACACTTGTGGCATGTTAACACATCACTTATTAATCATCGTGGGAACCCTGATTATCCCTTACTTAACAAATTGTATGATTTCATACGACCCAGCTCATATGATTTAGCTACTTGGTTAATTTGTATGAATTAGTATGAATTTGCAGTGAGATTTTCACACATTGTATCATTCCTCCTTCACACTTTTGTGAATCCATAAGTCTGTTCTGCTGATGTTGTTCACAAATAGTTTTTCATCAGTTTCAACATTGAAAAGTTTCAAAATGAAATATTACAGCAACATAATGTTATGCCTGTTAGAGCAACAAATTTGTGAAAATTAGGAATTTACATCAAATAATGACTTACAATTAAATGATAATTTCATGATTTACAAAAACATTTTTGGATGACTTAAACACACTTGTGGCATGTTAACACATCACTTATTAATCATCTACAATTGTATATTAATGTTTAGGAAATGATTAGTTAAACATTAACAAGACACTTTTAAATTACTTTAAAATAACTGAACTGATTGTTATTATAAGCTACCATATATTTGCTCAAATCAGTCTCTTGTCACTCTTACGACCAAACTTTAAAAACTACTGTAAATGATGAGGTGTTTTTTCTCTCCGAACAGGTTTGGCAACCTTTCTGACAAAATGAAAGTGAATGCAGATTGTTTTACAGGCAACGTTTACACCTGCTTGTAAGATTTATTATTGTTTTTGTTTTTCATTTTGAAACTCTCTTTTTTTATTTGCTCATGTGTGAATTGACTTGTAGATAATGAGAGACCAAAGACATTTGGAAAACTTGTCTAGTAGCCGAACATTTTGATCAAAGCAAGTCTTCAGGTGTGGAGCACAAAGCGACTTCCTTATTAATGTAAGTAAGCATTAAATACTTATATACTGAATGCATGTATGTATATATATATATATATAAATTTTGCATAGGCACAAATAAATCCTGCAGAAGATTGTGTTTACATTCATCCACACCCGTCTCCTCCCTGAAATAACTAGATATGGAGCTTACACACCTAGTTTACTATGCATAACCTCCTTTGAATACAATTTACATATGCATATTCCCATCTCACACTTTAACGGTACAAGAAAATATGAGACAATGACTGTAATGTCACATCACATTTGCTAAAGATCATTTAGTGTCCTTGTGAAGAGAATGGTATAAAAGTGACTGTAAATGATCAGAGGTGATGTTTAGGTATTTTAAACAGACAGAATCAGTTATTTACAAAACAGAATATGTTTAAATGTTTAATAAAACGATTTACAGCAATATAAGGGTGTTTAATTACTGTAGTTTTTGTGATTGTTTGTCTCTTCACTTGTTTGTCAGCGGTGGAGATCAAACTGTTCAGATCCATCATGAGTGAACCACAAACACCTCGAGATGACTGTTTTTTTCCAGCACACAGGTACTTTGAGGAACACATTAAATAACCTTTCATGTTATATAAAAAAGTTTATTTTGTGTATGGTTTTTATAATTTTCATTGAAAACAATAAGACCATAAAGGCTACAAAAGTGTTTTTATTTTATAAATACCTTTTAAAGTATATTAAGATAATTATTTTATTATATTAAGATGATTCTCATAATAAAGGGTTAAATCTGTTCTGTTTTAGCTCAGTTCATCAGAAGAGATCAGAAGCAGAGTCCAGCTGTGTGTCTATGAAGAGTGACAGGTCTATGCGTGCACCAATAATGTTTAACAGTGGAGATACACAGCCTGATCTCAGGTATAACGTTTGTATAAAAATATGATTATAACATGACATTTTACATTATCATCATATATTATCACAGTTCAGTTCACTATTTTTGTATGAACAGTGTATGAACTGATTACAAAGTGCTCTTTATATACAATAATTTGCATACAGTAATTTAAAGGATCAAATTTAATCTCTCTCTGTTTAGCTCAGTTCATCAGAAGAGATCAGAAGCAGAGTCCAGCTGTGTGTCTATGAAGAGTGACAGGTCTATGCGTGCACCAATAATGTTTAACAGTGGAGATACACAGCCTGATCTCAGGTATAACGTTTGTATAAAAATATGATTATAACATGACATTTTACATTATCATCATATATTATCACAGTTCAGTTCACTATTTTTGTATGAACAGTGTATGAACTGATTACAAAGTGCTCTTTATATACAATAATTTGCATACAGTAATTTAAAGGATCAAATTTAATCTCTCTCTGTTTAGCTCAGTTCATCAGAAGAGAACAGAAGCAGAGTCCAGCTGTGTGTCTATGAAGAGTGACGGGTCTATGGTTTGTCAAGAACAATTCAAGAGTGGAGATACACAGCCTGCTCTCAAGTATAACATTTCTGTAAAATATATGATTTGAAGATATGATCCAGAATATATGATACATTGGGCTTATTAACTCAAACAATAATGTGGAATTTTTATTTTACAGCAAAGAAATCCTCAACACATTTAGATCAAGACAAGCTGTAAATCATTGTATAGTATGACTAACACACTATTATAGATAGATTAAACATAAATGTTCTTTTCTGTAGGCCAGGCCTATATGTTACGATGAAATTAGGTGATGCATGAATTGATATGAATTACATTTTTATTTAACAACTACAATCACAGTATATTGACTGATTTGTTGAACTTCCAACCTTGTAAGCATGTAATAATTATGTTTAAATAAGCCTGGTGTAAACATTAATATGAAAGTCAGTAACAAATCACACAAACTAAAGTAGATTGCAGAAATATAAAAACAAATCTGTTGCTTTAGCACACTACTTTAGGTAATTCAAAGTCACTGTAATAAACATATGTAAACATGTGGACTGCACTAAACACTGTCTGTTAACTTTAGACCAGTGGTTCTCAAATTTTTGTGGTCGCACCCCCCTTTAAACCTATAAAAAAAAATCTGCCCCCCTTTCCCGAATCCTCATTCCACCTCAGACTTCCAAATAATTTCATTAAACATTATGAAAAATTAATGCTTTTTTAATAAAAAAAAACCTACAGGGAAACAAAAAAAAAACACCTGCATCACTTGAAACATTGAAAAATAGCATAGAGAGAATAACTGTTATTATTATTCTCTCTGTTATTTTTTTTGTGGGTTTCTTGCTGTCCACTAAGGCATAGGACACACACAGGCTTTCCTCCTCACCAACGACATTAAACACCGTGTCTACACCGGACGAGAGCGGCAAAATACAGTAGAACCCATTATAATCAGTGACGCTGTCTACACTGGATGCGGCGCTACATTAAACTGATGCCTTGTAATTAATGTAAAAATTACAAGGTAAAAAATGTAATTAATCGTTCAGCCCTAATATGAGGGGCTCAAAACTGACAGCAAACAGATTTCTAATGTTTATATGTTTGTTTTATTGTCTGTATGAATGACATTTGCATTTGTAAAATTTTCACATTTGGTTTCTTTAATCACAGCTGGTGTCAGTTCATCATTCATGTTCTTTAATCTGTACAGGTTTGCTTATTGTGTGTGACACATGAAGACAGTGCAGTTTTACACTTATGTAAAAATGTTAATTATCTCAATAAGTAAGAAAATACAGGATATAAAACACTCAGCTAGTTGTAAGAAAGTGAAGAAAATTTATAGCCAGGGACAACATTTGAAAAAAAAAAAATTATAATATAAAGCATGTATAATACATACAACATGTATAAAATATTCTGATCAGTACACAGAATTCAGCAGAGGAGGAACATATATTGATAATATCTGCCTCTACTGCCCACCTAGAAGCCCAGGACAGAAGCTGCGATTTGTTATTTCAGCAGTAATTATTATTATTATTACCATTGTTATTCATGGGTTTCAGTCACGTGACTTTTTTTGTTGCGGCCGCCATTTTTAGGACCTTTTGTAGCCTCTCCTTGCTGATCGGAAACCAAAAGAACACTTCACCAACAACGAAAAACAATGGGATTTAAAAAAAATAGATACTTTAAGATTAGATCATTATTTACTGTCAAGTGAACTGCTGACTCCACTAAAGTCTAGTGAAAACTTACCAATTTGACGTTTGCTGATAGGCTGTTTACATCTACCTCATACACAATCCCTCTCCGTACACTC
>NW_015512202.1:0-216 GCF_001515645.1 Sinocyclocheilus grahami | reverse complement strand
GATGCCTGTGTACTCACTTTCAGATTCTGGGCCGAATCAACCGGACCAGATGCGACGGCCGTAACTCACCGACACTGCCGCATCCAAGCCGGACTCGACTTAGCCCAGTTTCATTTCTATATCTACTGTACTGATCATTAATATTTCATTTTAAATTGATAACGTTACCTGGACAAAACGTTTACTTTCATTTTAATTATATAGATTATAATACAT
>NW_015512201.1:8826-9262 GCF_001515645.1 Sinocyclocheilus grahami | reverse complement strand
CAGTACAACTTGAGGGAGGACACACATCAACTGATCTGAGGTACAGAGAGACAACCGACACACAACTAATAAAGCATGCAGGGCAGAATTTGGCAAATTATCAAAATGATCGAAATCCAAAAATAAAACTAATACAAACTAGTGCTAAAATGACAAGTGATGACAAAAAAAGACACATTTATTGATTGATCTTAGTGATTTTTATGATTTATTTGAAGTTAGTGTTTTAATTGAATTATTTCATTATCTTTTTAATGATAAAAAAATAGTACAATGTATATTTCATTATTTAATCTTGAGTAATTCAGCCCTCCATACATATCCATATGCTGGGGGATTGTAGTGACAATGAAATGAATGATGTATTTCCACTGGGAAAATTAAAATGAAGTAAGGAATAATTGACAACAGGCCATTGAATTATTGAAAAATAATA
>NW_015512201.1:1843-4996 GCF_001515645.1 Sinocyclocheilus grahami | reverse complement strand
ATTGTGCACTCAGATCTTCAGAGAGGAGTTTGGCTTGAATCAGGGGAAAGTCTTCAGCTTTGTTCATCTGACCATCCAGGAACATCTAGCAGCTCTATATGCGCACTTCTGCTTTACCAACAAGAACATACAAACAAAAGAAAGTTTATTGTCTAAGATTTTTAACCTGAGGGAATATGTTTTATTATCTGAGCTGCATCAGAGAGCTGTGGATGAAGCTTTACAGAGTAAGAATGGACATCTGGATCTTTTCCTGCGTTTTCTTCTGGGTCTATCATTGGAGTTCAATCAGACTCTCTTACGAGAACTACTGACACAGACAAGAAGCTGCTCCTACAACAAAGAGGAAACAGTTCAGTACATCAAACAGAAGATCAGGCAGAATCACTCTCCAGAGAGATCCATCA
This sequence comes from Sinocyclocheilus grahami, assembly GCF_001515645.1. Lineage (NCBI taxonomy): Eukaryota > Metazoa > Chordata > Actinopteri > Cypriniformes > Cyprinidae > Sinocyclocheilus > Sinocyclocheilus grahami. The sequence continues at coordinate 4,589 of NW_015512201.1, read as the reverse complement.
ATCTGTTCCACTGTCTGAATGAACTGGGTGATCTTTCACTGATGCAGGAGATCCAAGATTATTTGACATCTAAAAAAATTAAAGAAATCAAACTCTCCTCTTCACAGTGGTCAGCTCTGGTTTATGTGTTGCTGACATCAGAGCAGGAGATGGATGTTTTTGTTCTAAAAAAGTTTACTGGATCCCAAAATACAGCAGATGAAGTTCTTCGGAAGCTGCTGCCTGTGGTTAAAGAATCCAGATCAGTTCTGTAAGTCACACTGACACACTGATAAACATGATCACATTCACGATTTTAGCATGTGCATTTTACCAAAAGATCAAAAGGAGAAACATTCACAAAATCACTGTCAAGACCTGTGGCCTCATGTAATAATGCCGCGTATGCACAAAAATGTTACATGTTCATGATGGGATTTATAAGAAGCAAACTTGATGTGAAAATGTGTGCACTGCCACGCAAGCTGCCACATGCTCTTATACCTGTGTGATTTAAGTATTGAAGGAAACAGAATAATTTTAAACTCTGTTTTCCATTTGATATACACATTTAGATTTAATGTATGTTTCGCATGTATGGAGTTAAGCACACAAATTACATGACACCATCATCCAGAATTATATGAATTTAAGATATAAATAAAAATATTGGTAGAGGATGTGCTGCTGCATCCTATGTTTGAATGGTTTAATGAGAGCGAGGATTGCTCTCTGTAATTGTGTTCTAAATTGAATATTGAACTATCAGTCATGCGCACTTGGACAAAGAGTCCATTGTTCGATTTGAATAGGTCTGATGACACAGTAGCTACTGTAGGCCTTACTTTTGCTGCCACATGCAGCAGTAGTGTTACTACTGTTCATTTCACATCCTGGCCTGATCACAATCATAAAATCCCCTTGTGTGGTCTTTCCAACATTATGAAAAATCACCTTTTTCTATTAAGGGCTAATATTTGCCAGTAGTTGGCAGCACATCACTGTCTTTATGAGTCATTTAATTTGGTGGCATTTTTGCCCTTGCTAATTTTCGACCCTGGTCTTTATTATAACTATTTGGAGTACCCCTGCTTGGGAATCACTGCTTTAGACTGTTATAACATAAACATGACATACCATTTAAAAATTACTCCATTCATTTTAATGGGAATAAATGTCTATTGCAAAAGATTAGTGCATTTTTGTGCCCTTAAAGTGTTGTCTGCTGAGTTCTGTGTGGACATGTCCTGTATTAACAAGCTCGTGTAAGTCTATCATTCACAGCCCATAATGACAATACACACCATTATATTTGTCTATATTTTTTGCTTGCTTCCACACCAATTCCGCAGATGTTTATTTAATCATGAAAGGCAGAAATGTGTTAATATACAATTAAAAATGCAGCACTGGTCACTTCACTAGTCCGCTTGTCTATTCTGTAACACAGACAACAATTTAAATCAGCAGAAAAGGAACATTATCAATAAAACAAACAAATAAAAAGCCCTGTAGAGGAGTTTCTGCAGATTCACCATAGACTGCAATCTAAAATTAAAGTTGCCACAATGGTGAGAAGAGAGCATGGCAAAGGTGCGAACAAGAAATGGAAACCTCGGACTGGATCTGAAGCAGCAGAGACATTACAGATTGCTTTTAGTGCGAATTAAAACTCTGGCACGTCCCTGTTGCCAATGGTGTGGTGAGAATAATGCTTATAGGTAATATCTTTGTCAGTTTGTAAAATCTATCTTTTGCACACTTTAAGGATGAAATCTACGCAAAGTTTTATACATGAGGCCCCAGAAGAGATGTGTGACTGTGTGAAACTGCACACTTACTAAAGCAGCTGATGCTGACTTTTGTGTCTGTGTGAGAGCTGATGATTGCAGAGGTCAGTGTGTGAGATGTGATAAAGGGATCAAAACTGACAGCAAACAGCAACTTTAACAGTGTCTGTGTGTCCTCTAATGATGTTTACATGTATTTTTTACTGTCTGTATGAATTACATTTGTAGTTTTCACATTTTTTCTTTAATTGCGTCTGGTGTCAGTTCATCATTCATGTTCTTTAATCTCTTCAGGTTGTATGATTGTGGAGTCACCGGTGAAGGTTGTGCTGCTCTGGCTTCAGCTCTGAGATCAAACCCCTCACACATGAGAGAACTGGATCTGTCGTTGAATGAACTAGGAGACACAGCAGTGAATCTGCTCTCTGATCTACTGAAGGATCCTCACTGTAAACTGGAGACACTGATGTAAGATTGTATAAATGTGTCAAAATTGTTATTCTCCTACTACTAGGATGAATGATACTACTACTACTACTAATACTAATGAATGATTTTCAAAATTAAAACAAAATAAGTCTTAAAAGTGTCCTGTCAGATGACTGAAGATGATGTTTTTTAATCTTCATTAGGTTCTTTACAAGGTGTCTGAGTCTGACATCATTTTACTTAATTTATAATAGTATACATGTGATTGGATGATAAAAAGATTTTAAGATTATTGAATTTAACTCCGATACCCATGTAGAAGCAAGTCTGAACCTAAGACGGAACCTGTTAATCGTGTTGTGGATTAAAGGAATAATTCACCCAAAACTGAACATTTTGTCATCATTTACTCATCCTCATGTAATTCCGAACCTGTATAAGTTTCTTTCTTATGTTGAACACAAAAGAAGATTGAAGAATTTTGAAGAACCAAACAGTTGTTTGTCCCCACTGACTTCCATAGTAGGGAAAGAAATACTATGGAAGTC
>NW_015512201.1:0-332 GCF_001515645.1 Sinocyclocheilus grahami | reverse complement strand
ACGGATCCACACTTCAAAAATCGACCTGAAATAGTAGACCATCCGAGGACTTTTGGCATACTCTTTTCAACATACTATGCTTTGGGCAGCGCCGTCCTTAGCTGACGCGGGACCCGGTGCCAGGTAGGGAACGGGGCCCCCCTCGGTCCGTTCGCGATCATGTTCCGGGGGGGCCCAGTGCGACCACACCAGTTGCACCCCCCTAACAACGGCCCTGGCTTTGGGACACACTTATTCTAATCTCATATACTATTTACGATGGATAGTATGAACATTGAGACGCAGGGAATAACTTTATTCACGGTGCACTTTCAGATTTAAAACTTTGCAGG
>NW_015512200.1:8530-9262 GCF_001515645.1 Sinocyclocheilus grahami | reverse complement strand
AAAAAAAACATTAGGACATATCAGAACTGACCAATGACTTCAAGCTGTGTTTGCTGCCCACTATCGGCTACACGAGGCATTACAAGACCACATTATAAACACTCCACGAACAGCAAGACTTCAAATTAATATTAAACACAACTAGATGCATCTAGTGAGCTCATTTTCTATATTTAGGTATAACAGCATTTAGTATGTCACAGTGCAAGAAATTGCTTCAATTGTGTTCAAATTAATTTCACTAACACGTCTTGCAAAACTAAGAATATACAATATTCTTCCATGAACTACTTTCTCAATCATGGCTTTTGGATAGAGCAGCTTAAAGCTTCACTGCTGCAGTATCTGATACATGTGCACTTATAAACACAGGCAGTGGTGCATATGTTTGATTATAGATGCACAGGAGACACAAAAATATACAAAGAATTAAAAATACCAGTACATGGTTGGCATTTCTTTAATAAACATTTGCCAAAGGGGGGGGGTCATCTTCATACAAAAAGACATTGTTGCTCATCTCCTCGAAGTCAGTTAAACGTCTCTTTACTTTCAGTTTTACAACGGCTATAGACGAGAGCCGGCAGGAGCGTTGATCCGTTCACTCGTTCAGCAGATTCAGCAGCTCAGTCGAGAAGTGCTACCAGTCTCTCCGGAGTCCTTCACAAGCCCCTCCAGCGAACTACCCTTGCCACAGAGCCCGTAATTGCTGAATCATTAGAAATGAAGAAA
>NW_015512200.1:0-592 GCF_001515645.1 Sinocyclocheilus grahami | reverse complement strand
AAAATCGATCATTTTGACCCATACACTGTATTTTTGGCTATTGCTGCAAATATATCTGAGCTACTTATGATTGCTTTTGTGCTCCAGGGTCACATATGGACTAATGGTCTTGTATTTCCACATTCATATCTGAGGGTGATGTTACTATACTCGAGCCCCTCTTTAAAGAACCTAGACCACTTTAAGTGGACCAGAAAGTGAAAGCACCCAGTTCGCTTTGAATTCAGTCCATTTCTGGCTTTAAAAGTGGACTCAGTTTAGTTACCAGATCTCAGTCCACTTTCTGTTCACACCCTTGTCTTTAGAATCTGCACTGTGTTACAGTGTGTGAAATTCCACTGGCACAATCCAGTCATTTGAATAGAAATCCATGCAACTGGGAGTGTTGCCGGGGGGTGAAAAATGTCCTCAGGCAGATTTAGCTCATGTTCAAGTTGGTCATGTGATTATTGCTTTGACCAACGGGAAGTCGCTTGGTTTGACAGTGACTTCTGTGTGTAATAGTCGTAAGGAGCACTACAATTCCATTTTGTGTTGAAAAACACGAAAACGCAAGGTTACGAGACGAGAGTTGAGCGCCGCTTCGTGTGTG
>NW_015512199.1:8696-9278 GCF_001515645.1 Sinocyclocheilus grahami | reverse complement strand
CTCCCTGCACATGAGGGGCTCAGTAAATTAATTATGGTACCTGCTGCGGTGGCAAGTTAAACAGTGGGCTTTTACATTTAAATGGGAAATAAGATTACTGAGAGCTACACTCGACTCACATTAGTGAAAAGCAAATGCTAAAACTACCGAATTGATTTTGCCTTCATCTATAAACGTATAAACTGCCATCAACTAATTCGAGGGTCTCAAACTCAAATTACCTGAGGGTCAGTAGCACAGGCCAGTTAAATAGTCACAACAAATAAATGTTGCAACGACCATGAATTTTAATCATTGGCACAGTAATATGATTATTGATGCATAGATGGGCCTTTACAGAGCTGAATGCCTCATCTCATCCTCGTACACGGCTCTGCATGTTTAGCAGAGTAATGGTGCCTGAGATGAACGGCAGTTTTCTCCTGCAGATCAGGCAGGTTGCAGTCCCATTAATAGAGCAGGAACATCACAATCCGGCTGTAATGTAACGGTCAGTTGTTTAATACATTATGTATAAGGAAAATTGCGGACTGGATTTAATGATGAAGCATTAAAACTTGAGGGGGCCCTATAATTTTTTTT